>NW_027556180.1:179871507-180124007 GCF_003287225.1 Phascolarctos cinereus | reverse complement strand
TACCTTGGTTTCTGAGGTCAGAAACAGAGATAGTTAAGTAGCTGCTGCCAATAACCATGAAGTCTCTGGGGATTGGTAATGGGATAAAGACTTTTAAACTCTTGCAGTTACCTCCTGACAGCTATTTAGTGGTCTCTGTAGAAAAAAGAAAGGCTAGTGTTTTGTCTCCTAGTCAGCAAATATTCTGAGAGAAATGATCACCAGCTGAACTGAGGGGCATCATGGTACATTGGAAAGAGTACCAGCTCTGGAGTAAGATGACTACAGTTCAAATTCTGCCTCTGATGCTTTTACAAAATACTGTGACCAAGTCACTTAATCTCTTTCTCCTTAAGTACCTGCTCTATTTAGGTTTCCCACTAAGTACCCTAGACTGGATTTTTATTGTTGTTGTCCAGTCATATCCAACTCCTTGTGACCCCATTTGGTGTTTTCTTGGCAAAGATACTGGAGTGGTTTGCCATTTCCCTTTCCAGGCCATTTTATAGATGAGGGCACTGAGGCAAACAGGGTTAACTGATTTGCTCAGGGTCACACAGCTAATAGGTGTCTGAGACCTCATTTGAACTCATGAAGATGAGCCTTCCTGATTCCAAGCTACTCTATCCACTGTGCCACCTAACTGCCCTAGACTGGATTTTGCAGGTTCCCTAATGTGATGATGAAAATAGTATAGAGCTGATTGAGAATCTACATGACAAGTTATCTGATAACACTAATAAACTCAACTTACATTTTGATAGTGCTTTTAAATTTTACAGAGTGTTTTCCTCACACCAGCATTTTTTTTTATCCCTATTTTATGTATAGAGGATAAGAAGCTTCAGAAAGGTGGCTCTCCCATGGTCACATAACTAGTTAAAATGGGGCTGCCAGAATTCAGATCCAATGCTCCTGAATCCAAGTATATTAACCTTTCCACAGTCACACAAAATTCATAAGATCTTCACTCTAAAGTTGGAAGAGACTATAGAGGCCATCTTCTCCATTCACCTCACTTACTGAATTATTGCTGTATCAAGTGCAGTGGACTGCTTCTTACAATGTCCTTAGAGAATCCTGGGACGTGAAGTAAGTTGGAAAGTACTAGCCCCCTTTCTAGCCAGGAATATACTGACTGCCTTGATTTAGATTTGGAAAGATTTACAGTTTTTTATAAGTGATAATAGTGATTATATAAAATTTCCAGGAAAAATTGGCAAAACACGCCCACTCTTTTAATGTAGCAAAGTTTATAAGGGAAAAAAAAGTTCATAAGGAAGCGGAATAGAGTAGAAGAAATAGAGTATTGGCTTCAGATGAGATGGAGGCTATCTAGGTTCTAATGCTGTATGTAACTAACTGTGCACAATATGTAATTATATGATTTTGGATAAATCTCTTAAGCCGCTCTGGGTCTAAACTTCCTCATCTATGAAATCAGGAAGATGAAGGAATATCCACATGTGTGAGACATCTGAGGTCTTTCCTGTCCTATGACTGTGACTCAGTGTCATCCTTTCATTAAAAGTTTCCATGATTATGTCTACTGACTCATCAGTCATATAAGCCATTTGGAGACAGTGAACACAATATAAAACAACAACAACAATAACAAAAGCACAGAAATATAATGAGTCCCTTGGCCTTTATGCATTGACAGGTTGATTATTCCTTTTAACATAGTTGATTATTGAGAGCAAGGAGTTCTCTCATCATCTGGTTGAGTGAGTGAATGGATGGCATGCTAGTTGAAATTGTTCTAGCTTTGGAGTCTGAGGACCTGGATTCAAATTCTAGCTAGACCACTTAATGTCTTTGGACTTTGGGCAAGTCACTTCTTTCTAGGCCTCAGTTTCTTCATCTGTAAAATAAAGGGGTCTGACTAAAGGATCTCTAAGTTCCCTTCCAGATTTAAATCTACGAATCAATGCTTTTCTGGGGTCACCCATTAAAGCAGTGGCCTCTTCGATTAGATTAACATGCTGATTGACAGACTCAGAATGCTATTCCATGGTAGCTCTAACTGAAAACAGAATGGGCCTTCCTTTTCTTAAGCAGGTTTTGTAGGTGGGCAGTGAATTCACATTCTGAAACATGCATTTCCTTCTGTAAAAGGAGTTCAGTGGAGGTGCATGCCTGACATCCATAGCCCTAAGCTATCGCTGCCTTTTCTGCACATGAATACAACTTTTCAATCTCCACTCGTTTGATTCCTAGGCATTCTGTTGGAACATACCCAATTAATGCCTGAACATGACCCCTTTGTGTGGATTCATGCCCAGTTATATGCACAGCCAATCTGCCAACCTGGACAGACAGCATCTCACCAAAGCCTCCATTTCTCAGCAGGGATCCAGCAAACCAGATGTCAAGTGCATATTTCCTGAGTATTTCCAGGGATCCACAGAGAAGCTCTCACAGTATGATTCAGGTCCTAGTTTAGCACAGCTTGTCAATGTGAATTGTTTCATTTCTATACCATAAATATCAGGTTGAGAAAATATTTTTTAGGAAATTCTACATAACAGGGCTGGTTTTCATGTTCTCAATTAACGGTCCCTAGATCTGTGGTTAGAATAAGTCCTCAGATAGGGACAAAGAGGGACAGCAGGGATATATTTCCTTTTTGAAATTTCCTTCACATGCATGGTGGAGATAAGAAAATCAACATCCTTGACTCAGCTTACTTGTCTGCGTGGTAGATAAAATAAAAATATTCCTTACAGGGTTGATGAACTGCTGCAAAGCAAACCAGGAAAATTTCCATGGTCACATGTCAGTAGGCAGAATTTCCAGTGCCAACTGGTTACTGACTACCACTCTTTCTGTGCTTGGCCTATAGAAAATAGAAACGATTTTATGGTTGAGAGAATATCTGAGAGAACGACCAGAAACTTTATGGGATCATCCAGTGTTATAGGCTCATTGGTGCTGGTTGTCTATTGAAGGAACTTTGGGCAAATGTGCCCTGTGGATCTTCTTGAGTACTTCAGGTCCCTAGAGATGATGAATTCTTAGCTCATGACATTTTAACTGTTTTCTTTTCAGAGCAAAAAAAATCTAATGTTAATTTACTTTAACAGAGCATGAACTTCTGGCCAGATTTCAATGATCAGTTGTCAGGACAGAGAGCATCTAATAATAATAAAAAAAAAGTTTATATAGTACTTTAAAGTTGCAAAGCACTTTATAAATATTACCTCATTTCATCTTCACAAAAATCCTGGGCGGTAGGTGCTATTGTTATTCTTATTTCACAAATAAGGAAACTCAGGCTCAGAGAGGTTAATGACTTGCCCAAGGTCACACAGCTAATAAATGTCTGAGGCTGAATTTTACCTCAGAACTTCCTGATTCTAAGTTCAATGCTTTATCTGTTCTACCACTTAACTGCTTCCTTCTATACACTACATATTATATGGTATATAGTGTACTATATACGATATTGTAGGTATATAGAGCTTCAGTTATCTGAATCATCACCAAAACAGTATTGACTGCAGTTTTGTAAGATGTGCAATGAGCATACAAGAAACCATTCCAGCTTCCATGAGGATAACTATCTTTACTTCTTTCATACTTCCACGTTGGCATTAGGCAACCTCTGTCAGTGGGCGATTCATTTTTTTTTTCTTTATACATATCACTGCACAATTTTTCCATTTGAAACTATTTCTCTGAATGCCTTATTAGTTTTTAATTAAGAACCAAAATGTCTAGTCTATTGACCTCTGTTCTTCAGACTCTCTCTTCGTAAATTTTATGAGAGTTATTTTTTTAAAACATTCTTAGATTGGCAAAACGTTAGTGTAGAATTTTAACAATTGCATTAGGTACAAGCAGGTGGTCTACAGGAACTAAAGTTCTGTGTTCTGAATGGATAATTACATCCATTTATTTCATTAGTCACCTTGCATTTCTAAATCAGTCAATGACCAAGTTTTGCTTTATGCATTCTTATGTATGTGAATGTCTGCTATCTTAAGTAGCCACAATTAACCCTCTGTCTAAAGAAACAGCATGCCTTTCTTCAACAGTGATGGATGCAATCTCATCACTGTAGGTACTTTTCCACCAATGTGGATTGTGAGCTTCCACATCATCCAATGGCGAATGATTCTTATCTTTTGGCATATCCTCCAGATGGAGTTCATCCAACACACTAGAAGTCTTCCCTCCTCTTTCATTTTTGCTTTATTTTGCAAAAAAATGTGAGTTTTGCAGCTAGGATTCCATTTGTCGCTCCTCATTCTTACTACATAGATTTAGAGCAGGGATTCTTAATTTTTTTTTTGGTATAATTGATTCCTTTAACAATCTGGTAAAGCTTATGGACCACTTTGCAGATTAATGTTTTCAAATGCATAAAATAAAATGCATATGATTATAAAGGAAATCAAGTATGTTGTAATAGTTATCAAAATATTAAAAAACCACACAAACAAGTAGCTCACATTGCCCAGGTTAGATCTAGGAGGGACCTTAGAAGTCACCCTACCCTACCCTTCACTTTACATCCAGGGAATCAAAAAGCCAGGTTGAGATGAAATGATTTGCCTCTGATCATACAAGCAGTTAGTTAGTGGAAGAACAGACTGGAAATTAGTTCCTCTAACCCTAAATCAAGGACACTGTCTCCTACTGTATATTTCCTTCCTTGCTTATGTTCATTTCTGGTCAGATAGGTTTTTGAAGACAAAGTTTTTGTCACTTCTCACATTTTTTAAATCTTTTTTTTTGAGGCAATCAGGGTTACATTGCCCAAGATTACATTGTTAGTAAATTTATGAGGCTGCATTTGAACTTAAGTCTTCCTGTCTCCAGGGTCAGTCCTCTATCCACCGCGCCACCGAACTGCCCACCCACTTCTCACTTTTAAGTCACTCTTGGTAATATGCTGTTCCAGAACTCCAAAGCACTGCTTGAATATGATTAAAATATAATTGGGAAACATTAAATAAAATAAATAAAATAGACTAAAACATAGATAATATTCATCTGAGGTTTTCTAAGTCAATATGTGCCCACAGGGATATTTATGTTTGGTTTAGTTTGAAACCACTACCTTAGGCAATTCTTGAGGAAGCAAATGTCACCTGATTCTTAACCGTAGGGCTTCAATGAGTGAACGTTGGAGCTTAAGAGAAAGGATTTGGGAGGGTGGAAGTTTTTGTATTTTTCAGATGTGATCCACTCTGATCTTATTCCCTTGTCCTATTTACCTGTAGGAACAGTTTGTTGTCCATCTTGTATGGGCTTAGCACCTATCCATCAGGTAGACAGCATTCTCTCTCTGTTAACTTTTTGTCTCTATCTCTGTTTTTTTTTTGTCTCTCCAAATATACATATCTAGATATGCATATGCACATGTATATATACACAAATGTGCATATATGTATACACAATGTGTTTATATGTATCTACATACATAGATGGGTGTAGGTCTAGATAAAGAAGTACACAACTTGTACCTGCCGATACTGAACTTTTAAGTCTTTGCCCACCTATAACACATACTATTCTAGAGATCTTCATCTTGTCATTTTGGAATCATGGGTTGTTCATTAATTATCTCTTGCTTTTGTTATATTTCTTGGCTCTCCCACCAATCCCAATCATAAAAGCAATGATAGCCTTTACTCCATTCCTCCTCTGAAAATTATCCTTTCATTCCTTTATTCAGCACATACATATTAAGTACCTAACCAGTTTGAGGCATTGTGCTAGGTACTGGAGATGCAAATTCAAAATGAATCAATCAATAAATGAACCTTTATTAAATACCTACTCTGCACCAATCACACTACTGGGGTTGCAAAGATGAAGAAAGAAATGATCTGTCACATCATCCAATAAATTAGTTTCTAATGGAGAAAACCAATATGTGCACATATAAATTCACAAGGCAAATGTAAATAACTTGGTGTTGAGCAACTGGAGGAGGAGATATCAGATTAGCCCACTTATAGTTGGAAATGACACTTGAGCTGATTCTTGAAGAAACCTAGGGATTTCAAAGAGACAGAGTGAGGAACCAGGAATGGGGAGAGCCTGTATGAAGATTCAGATGTGGAAAATGAAATGTCATGCACCGTCAACCTCAAGTAAGTCAATTTGATTAGAATGTAGAGTCCATGAAGGTGAGTAATTGTCAATGAACCTTCACCCAGATGGTAAAGGTATTGTCATTGTAGTGTGCTCCTACCCATGAGCAATCAACCAATAAGCATTTAACAAGCTTATTTTGTTCCAGGGCATTGCTCTAGGCAAGGGGGAAACAATATCATGAAATAGTCCTTTCCTTTAAGTAGCTTACATTCTACCTGAGGGAAAGAACATGCTTCTCCCATAAAAGTAAAAGCAAAATATATCCAAAGGAAATTAAAATAATGGGTAGGCGGGCAGGGAATGGAGAGGCACTAGCAACTTGCAAGGAAAGCCTTCATGCAGGAGTTAACACTTGAACTGAACCTTGAGGATAGCTGCAGAAACCAAGAGGTGGAAGTGAGAAAGAAGTTCACTGCAGGGCTGAGCACAGTTGGGAGATGGGATGCCATGTTTTAGAAACAATATTTCACCATTAACATTAGGGTAATCCATGGCTTCAGTTTTTCAGACATAGTGGTATCTTTTGACTCACAGCCATGAAATAGCCCAAGAGGAGTATTGGTGTGAATAATAGACGCTTTTGTTTCAGGGAGTAGTTTGGCATTAGTATGTGCTTTCCCTCACCTTTGGTTTTCCAGTGCGGGTGGTTAAATTGAGTACTTTAGAGATAATTATAAATAACCTAAGTTTGATCTCTTCCCAGTCATGACCCTATAGTTATCCAGTTCAACTTAGCGCTATCCTCTACTCTCCAATAACTTGGAAAAAGACCAAGACCAAGTGGGAATGGAGGTACATGGAGAATCTCATCACAGATTAGAATCCTTCTTCTCCTTGGTCTCTAAATTGACAACACTATTATTATTATTATTATCATTTTAGGGCTTCAGTATTATTCATATGTGTGTGTATGTGTGTGTGTGTAGGTCACAGAATCCAACTTTTGCATTTTACAGATGAGAAAACTGGCACTCAGAGAACTTTAGTGATTTGTCCGATGTTGCAGTTAATAAGCTGGAAACTGAACCCACATCCTTTGATTCCAAATGTATTGTTCTTTCTAGTGCAGTGTCACTCAGAGCTGTTCGAATCTGCTGGTTTTCCTTCTGCTTCTTCAATCATTCCTCTTTGCTGCTTCATCTTCCTTCACCATCTCCATCTCCTCACACTTGGTTTATTACAACAACCTCCTATATGGCCCCACTGACTGGAGGCCTTCCCTATACTACTACATCCAGTGTACCATTGCTAGAACAACTTACTTTTAATATTAGTCTCCTCTAAAACCTTCAATGGCTCGTTAATGCCTACCCACTGCATCAAATCTAAACTTGTCTGTGTGAGTATCAGGATTTTCCATAATTCGAGCTTTCTTTACCAAAAATCATTCCCAATTCCTTGCCAAAATTCATGTTCTGACATCCTTTGGCTGGTTCTTCACTTTCTTATGAATATATCATGATCATTTCACATTTCATGACTTCACACATGTGAAGTAGCCATGTGTATAGTGGGTAGAGTGCTATACTTGGAGTCAGGAATTCCATAACATCATAAAGAACTAGAAGGGGACTCTGAGGTCATCTAGTGCACCCCACCCCTCTTATCTTATAGATGATGAAACTGAGGCCCAAAGATGTTAAGTGATTTGCTCAATGTCAAATATGTAGTAAGTGGAAGAACCAAGATCTGAACTTAGACCCCATGACCTCAATCTCTGCAGCCTTTCATACTCAAGCTTTCATTCTGCTAGTCAACTTTATCCATGATTTTACCAAGTCCTCAACCTAAACCACTGAGAATACAAAGGGAAAAATCCAACAACCTGGAGATTAAATAAAAGCAGTTGGACAATAGGCGTTGCCTTCTTTCAATGAAGGGAGGAGGTCATTTATCTGCTTACGTTTTCTGTGGGTGGGACGTGGGAGGTGGAGGATATGAATGCCAATTCTCAGAAAATGCATTTTGATGGTCCTGTAAACAGGCATGAAACAAACTGGATTTGACTTTGATTTTCTCTTGAATAAGTTTCTTTTAAAAAGCCAATTACTTCCAGCAACTATTTGTCTTTCCTGTTCAGTAAATTATTTATTTAAATAGTTCTTAAGAAAGAGCTCATCTGAATCCTGTTTAGGAGAAAGCTTTGAACATCTAAGGTACAAAAATCCTTTATTAGTCATGTGCTGTACATCCCTAATCAGATCCCTTCATGCAGAGTCCTACAAGCTGTCTTTTCAGCCAAATCCCTTAAGAAATGATTTGATGGGTTTTTTTTCTTCCTTCAACTAATACAGGATCAGAACCACCATATGATACCACACTGGATGCTTTTATCCACATTGGATATTATCTTCAGCTGAAGTTACCTCAAGAAAAAATGGTATTTTGTATCATGGACAGAGGATGGAAAAGCCCCCCAAACAATGAATGACCCCTTAAGGTGAATGTGTGACACACACACATCCCTAGCAATTTGATTTGTCAAATTCAATGAAGAGAAGGCATTTATTAAGTGTCTACTCTGTATGAGATTCTCTGCTAGGTGCTGGGGATGAACTTATATTTTATGGAGGAAACCCCCTCCCCCCCCACAGATATATGAATACAAGATGATTTAATGAGGGAGAGAACATTAGCAGGTGTTTGTATGTGTTTAGGGGTAGGGATGAAAGTTTTTTTTAATAGAAGGTAGTATCTCATTTGAATCTTGCAGGAACGTAAGAAAGTCTAGGAACATGGACTAGACTCTTTTCATTTCTCAAGGTTTGTGACTCCTGTTTTAATGTCTCCCTCCAATTATGAGACAGTTTATTGCAGGGGCAAGGTTTTGGTACCTCTTGTGCCAAATTAATTCCCTTTCCAATTCTTTCTTCCATAGTTCACATTTCTTTTCCATTTTTTTCCCTCTAGGGTTCTCATTTCATTGGCAAAAACATTTTAAACTCTTAAAAATTCTTGCTTAATCTCTTATAGGAATTCTAGATGAATTTGTGCCCAACTTGTGTTTTTCTTTGACACTTTGCTTGTAGGTATTTTGGAGTCATTCTCTTTTTCTGGGTTTGTTTCTTGAGAGTCCCTGTCACCATAATAGCTTTTTATGCTGGGATTCTTTTTTGGTTTGCTTATTCTTCTAGTCTACTTCCTAAATTCAGGCTCGGGCTAGATTCTGTGCACTTCTGGAGGGAAGGTCTAGGCTGGTCCTATTTTTGTTTTCTCAGGGTATTAAGTGTTATGTTGTTCAAAGATGTCAGGGACAGTTCAGGCTAGAGATGCTTAAGCTTTAGTGCTCCCAATACCCTAGATCAGTAGATCTAGGGTAAAGACAGATTGTATTTTCCATGGCTATTTGGAGGAGGTTTTTTTTTCTCTTCTTTTCTTTTCTTTTCTTTTCTTTTCTTTTCTTTTCTTTTCTTTTCTTTTCTTTTCTTTTCTTTTCTTTTCTTTTCTTTTCTTTTCTTTTCTTTTCTTTTCTTTTCTTTTCTTTTCTTTTCTAGGGGGAGAGCCTAAGGAGAGCTTGCTTTTCTGCTTCCTGCTATTACACCAAATTGGTTCTGCCTCCCAGACCACTACTTTGAATGGTTCAAAATCAGACTTTTCAGGTTCCTTGCCCTTATGAAGTAAAAGCTCACAAATTTTCCTTTTCTGTCACTTGTAAAACCAAAAGTCCTTGTTTAATCACCCCATGTTCCTTAGTTATTTGATCTTTTTGGTGAATTTTAACTCCTTATGTCTTAAAAATAGCTATATGCAAATAAACTGAGGAACTAACTCCAGTGCGGTACACACTAAGCCATTTCTTAGGTCTTCAATGGCTATCTAGTCAAATGCAGCAGAAAGGGTAATGGCCTTCCACAAGGTCATATAAGTAGCATGTGATAAAGCTGAGCTTTGAAGTCAGGTGCTCTTATTCCAAATCTAGTTCTCTTATTGTCTAGTTAAACAATGTTTTTGACAAAGACATTCTGGCTTGGCTTATGGTGAAAATCCTTAGCTTTATGCTATCATACTCCAGAAAAAAATACAAACAGAATTTAGGCATCCAATCCAAATTTGCATGAGCATCATAATTTGCATTGGGTATCCAGCGATAAATTCAGCATTAAATATAAGACGGGCAATTAGAAGCAGCACAGAGTTCAAGCCTGAGTAACAAAGATCTACAAAATCAGGTCTGGCCTTTTTCCTATTCATAGAGCAGGCTACTTTTAGAACTTAAATTGATTTCCTCCCATACTCAGAGATCACCAGTTGTTGAAGGAATATGCTTCTTATGCAAAGATTAGGATTTCAGGTGAAAAAGATCGGTGTCTAAAGAGAGCCTGACGCTGTCTTTTCCTTTGCAATAAACTATATGCCTTGTTGAATATAGGTCCTGTATTCATCATGAATTTTATGATTCATTTCAATTTGATAAACCTTTATTAAATGCTTACTAAATGCCAGGCACTGAGCTGAGTGCTAGGCATTCAAAAAGAATCAAAAGACAGCCCCTGCCCTTAACGGTCTTACCATCTAATGGAGGAGACAACATGTAAATCAATATATGCAAAGCACATCACATACAGAATAATTAGGGAATAATAGAGGGAAGTCACTAGAATTAAGAGAGATTGGAGAAGACATCCAGTAAAAAAGGGAATATTTATTGTTCAATTGTGTCTGACTCTTTATGACCCCATTTAGGGTTTTCTTGGCAGAAATACTGGAATGGTTTGCCATTTCCTTCTCTAGCTCATTTTCCAGATGAGGAAACTGAGGCAAATAGGGTTAAGTGACTTGCCTAGGGTCACACAGTTAGTTAGTGTCTGAGACCATATTTGAAACCTGATTCCAGGCCCAGCACTTTGTCTACTGAGTCACCAAGCTGAGACTTAAAGGAAGCCAGGGAATCTAGTCATCAGAGATGAGGAGAGAGAACATTCCAGGAATGGTGGACAGCCAGAGAAAATGTCTGGTGCTGAGGAATGGAATGTTCTATTCATGGAAAAGCCAAGAGCCCAGTGTCACTGGTTCAAGAGTACTTTTTTGGAAGTGAGATGTGAGAAATAGGAAAAGTAGGAGGGGGCTAGGTTATGAGAACTATTGCTACAGGATAGAACTAAGCAAATGAATTATCTTTGTTTCTATTTGCAATTAAAGGAGGCAACATATTGCAGAAGTAAAAGTAATGGATTTAGAGTAAGAATATCTGGGTTCTAATCTACTTCAGTCACTTTTTGGCTATGTAAACTTGGACAAGTCACCTGACCTTTCTTAGCCTCTGTTTCCTCATTTGTGAAGTGAGGAGGTTGGAAAAAAATGACTCTGAGGTCTTTTCCAGCTCTACAATAAATGGTCATTTGCTAAGAAGTAAATAGATCAGTGTTATAGAGGGGAAAGTATTATGAAGGCCTAGAACTGACAGTACAGAATGAGGAACAGAGATAGTTCTAGAGGAGTAAAACAGTTTACAAAGGAGAAATATGCTTACTGATTTCTGTGAGGGTGATAACAAGGACATAATCTCAAACATATAGAGAGGACAATAAAGTTTAAGCTTTAAGTATGAGACTTGGAATATCCTTTCCTTCTGTAATACTAAGTATTCAAAACAAATGGTGGAGTCAGATATATTTTTTTTTCCACTTGCATAGTGAGTGTCTGCAATCATTAGGAGACAAAATAGAAAAAGGAAATAATTTGACAAAATGCCCAGAGGCACCACATGATATTAAAGCATGACATTCTTCACATATGTGTAGGTTTGTTTCAAAATGGGCATTTACTCCAAAAAGTAGTTTAAAAAAATGTATCTGACAAATTCATTTCAATTCATCAAATATTTATTAAGCTCCTCCAATGTACAAGGCATTGTGCTAGGCATTATGAAGACAAAAAAGACAAATTAACTTTGCCTTTAAATATGATGGATTTAGAGCTGGAAAGAATCATAGAGATCATCTAGTCCTCTCCCTTTGTTTCATAGATGGGGAAACTGAGGTTCAGAAAAATTAACTATTAACTTATTCAAGACAAGAAACTAGTGTTTGAGCCAAGGATGAAACTTAAATCTTCTGGACTCCAGCTCTGGTATTCATATTGTCAGACATATTGCATGTAAATATATAAATAAATATAAAAGAATCTGAGGAATGCTTAAATATCTAGGGGGAACAATAAATGATTTCCATAGAAGGTAGTTCCTGAGAAGAACCTTAAAGAAAGTTAGGGATTCCAAGGAGAGGGTAAAGGTCAAGCATGGCAAATAGTCCATGAAAATCCATAGGGTCAGTCAGTCAGTCAACAAACATTTATTAAGTACCTGTTACGTGCCAAGTATTGTGCTAAGTTACTGGAGATACAAAGAAAGGTCAAAACAAAAAACAAATAAAAAAAGGTTCCTGCTCTCAAGGGACTCACAGCCTAATGGGGGGAGACAATATGTAAACAACTTTGTATGAACAAACTGCGTACAGGAAAAATTGGAAATAATCAACAAAGAGAAGACACTAGCATTAAAAAAAGGATTAGGAAATGCTTTCTATAGAGAATGAGATTTTAGTGGGGTCCTGAAGAAAACAAGGAAAGCTGGGGGGTAAAGATCATGAGGGAGAAGATTGCAGGCATGGGAGACAGTAAGTAAAAACGTCCAGAGTCCAGAGATGGAATGTTTTGTTATGAGAAACAGCAAGGAGGCCAATGTCATTAGATTGCAGAGTACATAGGGAGTGAAAGGAGTTAAGGGAGAAGTAAGGTTCAAGAAGCCCAGAAAGATAGGTTGGAGGATGGGCAGGTTTTGAGAAACTTTGAACACCAAACAGAAGATTTTATGTATTTGATTCTGGAGATGGTAGAGAGCCACTGGAGGGTACTGAGCTAGGAGGTGACATGGTCAGACCTATGCATTAGGAACATTACTTTGACAGCTTAGTAGAGGATGGACTGAAGTGAGGAGAATTTTGTGGCTGAGAGAAAAACCATTTGGTTATTGTGATAATCCAGGTATGAGTTGATGAGGACCTGTAACAGGGTGGTGGCAATATTAGAGGAAAGAAGAGAATGTACATGAGAGATGTTACAAAGGCAAAATCAATAGGTCTTGGCAACAGATTAAATATGGAGGATGGGGCAGTGTTTCAAAAATTGAGGATGACACATAGGTTGCAAGCTGAGGGGACTGAGAAGATAGTGATTCTCTCAATAGTAATGAGGAAGTCTGGAAGTAGGGAGGGCTTACGAAAAAATATAATGAGTTTATTTTTGGGTATACTGAGTTTAAGATGCCCACAGGACATCGAGTTCAAGACATACAGTTGGAGAAATGAGACTGAAGGTCAGCAGAGAGGCTAGGATTGGATAAGTAAATTCAAGAATCATTAGCATGGAGATAATAATTGAATTTTTGGGAACTGGTGAAGTCACCAAGTGAAATAGTAAAGAGGGAGAAGAGAAGAGGACCCACCATTAGCCCTATAAAACACCCATAGTTAGGAGGTGTAACTTGGATAAAAGATCCAGCAAAAGAGTTTGAGAAACAGGGATTGTAAGGGTAGGAGGAGAAATAAGATAGAATAATGTCCCCAAAACCTAGAGAGAAGAGAATATTAGGTTGAAGAGAGTGCTCAACAGTGTCAGAGGATGCAGAAAGGTCAAGAAGGATGAAGACTGACAAAAGACAATATTTGGCAATTAAGAGATATTAGTAACATTGGAGAAAGCCGTTTTGGTTGGACCTCATGATTCTCTAAATAGGATAGGAGATGGTATAGAAGCATTTTGGGTGAAAGAGGAGAACAGGGCTAGGACAAAAAATAATATAAGGAAAAGATCCATATTTGTGATTACTCCAATTATGCCTTATGCATTAAAGGCATGTATTTTGGCCTGGAACATTGCCCATACTAGTTTCTGGATTTTTTTTTTAACAAATGTGTAATTCCCTCATTTCCCCCACATTTACCAAGGGCTCACTCCATTGTATCTCATACCAGTCTGAGCCCCATTTTCTTCATTTGTAAAATGATCTAAATTGATGATCCATGTTTTCCTTGTTTCAGCTGGCCTTAGGTATCTTGGTCTCCTTATGCCAGTGGACTTCACCTCTTAGCTCTGGACACTTGAAGCTCCTGCCATGCCTAAATCTCAGTATTAGTCCAGTGGTCTTGCTATACTGATCTAAGCTTATATGGTCAAGGACCTCATCCAGCCAACCAAAATAGAATATTCACAAGGGTCCAGGTACACCAAGATAGAAAGCAGCAGTTTTTTAGGGTCGTGAGAGAAATTATACAAACGTTGGAAAGGGGTTTGCAAAGTTTTAAGAGGGGACAGCAGAACAGGGCCTGGAAGTATTCTCTTCCTTATTCTTATTTTATAAGAAATCCATTTCCTCAGTGAGATAGGTCTTATAATGTTCATAGGTCTTATAATGGGGTTTGTTATTCCAGTTATAGTTTCTTCCTAAATCCATTGTTGACTTTCAAGTAGGAAATTTGATAAGCTACTTAACTCTAATAAACCTCAGTCTTCTCTATATTTTTTTTAAGAGAAAGATAATATCTAATGTGAACCTTGAATTCAGCCTTGTCCCTGACACTGACCATATGGAAAATATGATGAGGAGATAATGAGGCCCTAGTGTAGGGGCTTAATAAATGCTGATTCATCTATTTACTGCCTGCTTGATTCATTGAGGCCTGAAGGGATTTAGCAGGAAAGCAGGACAGGGGCAGAGTAGGAGATTTGGGGAGACATAGGTTGATGTACAGGCAGAGGAGAATTTGAAGACTGACCTGGACATCCTGTGCCTGGCCCATGTTTCCAAATACCTTAAATCTCAGAGACAGCTAACTGGCCCAGTAGGTAAAGCTGTGCACATAGTGTCATGGAGTCCTGAGTTTGAATTCTGTCTCAGACCCTTACTAGTTATGTGATCTTCAGCAAGTCACTTAAGCTCTCTAATTTTCTTCATCTGTAAAATGAATATCTTAGTATCACCTACCTTCCAGGTAATTAGTGTGAGTATAGAATGTATGAAACATATATTCAAACCTTAAATAGCTCTATAAATGTTAGCTATTCTAGTTCTTAGATGGCCACTCTCACTTTCGTAGAGGCCCCTAATGGTAGTGAACAATGGGGTTTATTTCCTCTGAAGGAATACCCTTCGGTGGTTTTCAAATTCCTTCTCCAAAAGTCTGTAGTTTATACAATTTTTCTGAGTATTTCTGCCTGATTTTCCCAGAGCTTAGGTGATATTTATGCTCCATTGACCTGTACCAGGCTCAGAAAAAAAGAATAAGTAAAGAGGTCTGGCCTCTGGGAACTCCAAGTCAACCAAGGATGGCTTACATCAAATCCTGCTGCCCTACTACTCAGGCAGACCATCTCTGATAAACTGTTGCTTTCAGACTCTTTGCCTCATGTGCAATTCAAGGCCTCACCATAATATGCAGTACATTTGAGCTGAAAACCTACAGAAGTATTTTACACTTTCCCTCACCTCAATGTGGCAGCAAAATTGTTTTCCCCCCTTATTTACAGAACCATACTTTTAAGAGAAACAAGAGGTTATTCACGGCAGTCATCTTATAGCAACTATGGACAATGGCAGAATAATTGCTCTTTTTGCTGTGTGGGTAAGTGTGCTTTCTCTTCTATTGTGAGATAACTGCAGGAAAGTAGGCAGGATGGTCCTACAAGATTTAGCCTCCATTCCAGGATCATGTAAAGGAGGAGAAAACATCATATGTCCCCAGGAACTGAAGGCCTCCTGAGATTCTCCTTTCTGTTGGTAATATACTTGTGAAGCTGGATTTCAGTGTTTCCTCTTGTCTCACCCAACCTAATTCTGGTCATCTTAGCTTAACAGAACTCATCAGCTCTCAGTGGCTACTGATTTAGATGGGCCACATGCCTCTAAGTTCACGTGTCTTTCTGGTTTCTCCTTTCCAGTGTTTCTCCTGGATCCTCAGTTCTGTGACTTTATTGTTGATTTGAAAAGCTAACTATGACTGCTGATGAATCCCTTTGCTTAAAATAATTTGGTTTGGTGTTCTTGAGTCAAGACTGTGTGTACACTGATTCCAGCCTTACTTTTAAAGATTATATGCTTATGCTAATAAATGTTTGCTGAGATATTCCTTAGGTGAAATGCTCTAAGTTTTTCTTCCTCTGTCATGTGATTTCCAGTAATGGTAGATTGTATATCTACTGTCTCAGGGCTATTCTATTGAAAGGAGGAGAGACTCATCTCCAGATTAACCTGCAGGGTGATGAATTTGGGGCCATAGTAATTCTTGAGGACAATTGATTAAGTCATAAAGGTGTTGTGATTTGCATGAGTGGAGGAACTACCCACACTGACAAAATTCTATACCCTTGGAGAATTCAAATGAATGTTTTCTAGATTTGATCAGCATTGTAAGGCATTGGCTAATCCTGCATCTCAAGATAAGTTTAGATTTGAGAGTTCTTACAGAAGCAATTTTTCCTTCCCTTTGCTGGTGCGCCCGATGACAAACATATCTTATAGCACTCCTTTATGGGTTAGAACTGGGAAAAAAAACACATTAAGGCTGTAATTTATATATATATATATATATATATATATATATATATATATATATAGCAAAGTAGAGAATTGAGGCAGTTAGCTTTGAAAATTCAGGGCCTACCTCCTTTCCCCTCTCTCCCTTGGAGTCAAGAAGACATTAGTTCAAATCTTTGCTCAGACAGTCAGACAAAACAGCTATGTGGCTGACCCTAGGCAAATTACTTAACCTCTTTCATATTGTTTCCTCATCTGTAAAATCTGGATTACAACCCACCTCACAGGGTTGAGGTGAGGCTCAGACAAGATAATGTATGTAAAGTACTCTGTAAATACTAGATTACTAAATATATGTGAACTATTATTATTAATTATTATTCTTGTTAAATATCTACATACATGAAACAAAATTCATTCTTTTCCTTGGATATTTCAAGTAATCACCAGCATCTTCCATTTCCCTTCGTTTACCCATGAAGGCCCTGAGAGACTGTCTTCTACAACCATATGCAATGGCATATTCCTTTCCCCAAACATTTGCTTGCCATTGTATAGACCCAGACTTGGGGTCATCCCAGGCAAACCTTTATCTTGGAATGGAGATCTCCGTAAAGTGAATCTGGCTGTCTTGTTCCAGCACCAGCTGGCTGTCTACAGCATGAAAGAATCGAAGAGTATTTTACACTATAGAAATTGTCTTCCAGGCCCAGATGGACCAACGCTGTTCTAGCTTTGACAGGCCAGGATAGATATATTCAGAAAGCCTTCCAGCTATTTAGTAACTCTTCCAAAACACTGTCAGCACCCATGCTATCATACAGGCAGTGGGAAGGAAGTCTAAGAAGGGAACTAAGCCTAGTTAGTATATATTTGCATAATCATGTAGTGAATGGATGTGTGACAAGGGGGACTGAGGTCATCCTTTGACACCAATACATAAGGGTTACCACCTTCCTCTGTCAGAGCCACCTTCATCAAAAAACCTGTAGATCATCCTCATAAAGTTACAAAGGAAGGACTCCACAAAATTCTCAAATCAGAATGGAAAGAGCTTCACTGGGGACTGGTGGCCTTGGGCAAGTCTCCTGTACTCTTCCTAAGGGTTTCATGTCAGCTTGTAGTCTGAGGGTCATTATGCCTGCTACATCTTCACCTGGGGAGATGAGGAAGAAGAAGAAAACATGATGAGGGAGAACCATGAAAAAAAAGGTACATTTTCGATAAGTTTTCAGATCATTCAAGGGAAGAAAAAGACACTGAAAAATTAGTATTAAAAAAGATGATGATATTATAGTATTCATGTCAGCAGCACCCTATATTTAAATATAGCTCTGTGTTGGTTAGCAAAATGATGTGGTTATGAACTGACTATTAATATAGCTATATGCCTCAGAGGAAAAAAAAATACTTGTCTCTCTTGGTTGTAGAAGCTCATTTTTAGTGTGGCTGTGCCCTTCTTTTGTTGGAACAAATTGTATTGTTTTACTTTAAAACCTCTCCATTTGGAACTTGATAGAATTAAAGCATCCGATAGTTGGAGTGAATGAGATTTAAAAAATTTTAAAAAAAGACCAAGTTAGAAATGGGATTAAAAGGGATGATTTCTCTGAAAGGTGACCCTTCCCCACCCCTAGCCTCACATAAAAGACTAGAAAGCTAAAGACACCTTTTCTCCCACTCCCTTAAATCTTTCTTTTTCCTTCTAAACATATTTGATGGAGTGTCTATGCAACAAGGCTTCTTGATATGCCAACCAGTGTAATACTTAACCATCAGAACAAAACCTTGGTGCTACTGTTGGGTGAGTGACAGTGTGTTTACAGAAATAAGCTAAAACCTAACATTGGTTTCAGACTTCAAGAAAATCTCTATTCCAATTTGCATCTGATTATTGTTCTTTGTTTTTTTTCCTCTTTTTTCTCTTCCTCTTTTTCTTTCTTTCTTTTTTTGTCTTAATGGATCAAAGTCAGACATTTCTCTTTTAGATGGGAATTATTAATTGTGTTGTGACAGACTTGTAATTAATCACTGGACTTCTCACTTTTCCAATGACCTGTGGTCATATATACCTTACTAAGCTCTATTAACAATGTAGTAAATACTCATCATGGAAGAAAAACAAAAACAAAAGCAAAAACAAAAACAAAAAAACTTGAGTAAAGAGATCTTCCATAAAAAAACAGCAAGGAAGGGATAGGAAGGTCTTCCCAGGTAAGGCAGCTTATGTATGTCATGTATAGTAAATGGTTCTGTGTTTAAAGTAAAACACCAGACTGTTTGGCAATTAGCCAGTTTTATGTAAACAGAAAGAAAAGAATTCTTCTCCCATGAAAGATATTTCCTTCATTTCCCCAATGGACCAAAACGATCCGGATTTCTCTTCTGGGAACAAATATGGACAATCCAATTGTCCTGGCTTTGGTAAGACAGAGATGTCTCTAATTTTCCATTTTTTGTTGTTACTGGAAATGCCTTTCTGACCAATATGGAATATTATTGGTCTTTCTGAATCTTGGTTTCTTCAGCAGTAAAATTGGAATGACGCTACCTGTGGTAGCATTTAGAGGCTATCTAGTCTAACCTCCTTCCTTATTTTAGAGTCAAGTAAATGGAGGAGACCCAGAAAGGTTGTGACTTGTCTAGGGTTGTAGACAATAGTGGCAGAAATGGAATAATTACAGGAAGGCAGTGAAACCCAGACCTTCCAAAAAGATGCCTCCATGGTTATCTAGCACCAATCAACCTTATAACTGTCCTTGCATGTGCATGTTCCTTGTCACAATTACATGCGTACTCATAGTAAGTTATGCCTATAGACTCACAGATAGTATCAGAGGAGATATTGGAGCCCAGGTCTTCCTGACTATTATCATCATTATTTTCCAAAAACATTAACTGAGCCACCTATTATGTGCAAGGCATTGTGGTAGGCTTAATACCAGCGTGTGGTCCCTGCACTCAATCTGCTTACAATTGATAAATATTTAATATACAACCACAGAAGCAAGCCTGTGACGCAATGGATCAAACACTGGGATAGGGGCCGGGAAGATCTGGGTTCAAATACCTCCTCTGACATTATGTGACCCTGGTCAAGTCGCTTTAACCTCTGTCTGGCTCAGTTTCCTCAACTGTAAAATGGAGACAATAAGAGCACCTATCTCATAGGGTTATTGTCAAGATTAAGTGCACATAGCACAAAGCCTGTCATACAGTAAGAGGCTAATAAATACTTATTCACTTCCCATTCTCCTGTTTCATAGCTTTTATTTCTAAAGACTTTTCCAAGGTGGCAGTAATTCCTCAAAAGAATGATGATTACGAATTGTTAGGTCAGGTATTAGTAAACAAGCAAAGACAAAAAAGTCTTCACATGACTATTTAATAAAAACATAGACAAATTTTAATAAAGAAATTACTATAGCACACCATTGTGATCATGGAAAAGATACAAAATACTAACAGACTTTCAAAGAAATTAAGATGCATGTTCATGCATGTATATGCATATGCATGTGCACACATACATCCTGTACCATATTCTCCCCTCCCCCTATCATATAACCTAAATTATACCTCCATCTAAGAATATTGGCATGCTACTATTCCTGGGAAATATCAACCAGGCTTGGTGTTGGAATCCCCTGGCTAATTGCTTTGATGATCTTTGCCTTCCATGTGCATCACTGGTCTTGTCACTCTTGATGCTACCATGACCAAATTGAGCTCTCCATTTTGGAATACAAATGTTTGGCAGGTTTCTGTATATGGTCTTAATAGTATTCATCTCTTAATACAGTTTTTTTTAATTTAAACTCTGGTAGAGCATCTGTTTGATGTGTCTATAAAGAACACATGTACTTTAAAATTGTTTGTTTCTTCAAGAGAAATGCATGACTTATTAATGTTATGCCATTAAATTATTTTTCTTCAAAATTTGGGGAATGTTATTCTTCATTCTACTTTGCTTCTAGATGAAAGTTTATGACTATTCTGAACATTACTCCAAGTTGTCCTGAATGCTATCAAGACTGGTAATGTTTGCTGCAAAGCATTCTGCCCATTAAAAAAATATCAAAAATACATGGCTATGCTGAAGCTCCCTTGCTTGGGTTTGGCTTAAGTTCTAATTACACTAATTACTGAAATAGAATAGGGATTTCCTTTTCTCATTATTAAAGGATACAGCTCAAGCCATAATGGGCTACATTATCCTGCCACAAAGACACAGATTCTACAATTGCTTAATACACAGGCCAGAGCTTATTGGTCTCCTGGGAGAAAGAGGTGGGGGTGGGGGGAGAGGAAGGAGGGGTGTGGAAATGTCTGCTCCTAGGATTGTCCCAAATCACAAAAGGGTTTGGTGGGGGTTGGGGGGAGACAAATGATGTCATTGTGAGTCTAAAGGAAAAAGATTCACATTATTATAAAAAAAAATTCCCAGACATAGTCTCGTTATGGTAAGGCAGCAGTTTTTGATCTTCCTTTATTTTATTTTATTTTATTTTATTTTTACCTGGGAAACCTCTAAATTTCTTCTACTTACATGACAACTGGAAAAAAAAAGAAGGCTGGCTTAGGCACCTCTCTGAGGAGGCGGATAGGAATATGGAACGTTGCTCCTCAGGGGCAAGGGTAGCAGCAGGGCCTGAGCACGGATGGTGAGAGGATGCCTTGAGGCCCTTGAGGGAAGAGAATTTGGCAGCAGGATGACAACAGCCCTCAGGAGACCAGCCTCCAATATCCCTCCCCCAACTCAGTCGTGACCCCAAGACTGAGAAACCCTGCTGGATGGTATTTCTTTTAGAAACATGGCTGGTATTGTGTGTGGGGCTGGGGTGGGGTAGAAGGGAGGTACTCTCACAAAGAAACCATTTCAAGAGAACAGAGGCATTGTGGAGTGGTGGAGAGAGCACTGAGTTGGAAGACAGAAGACCTAGCCTGTAGCCCCAACTCTGCCACTAACAAGTTAGCTGACTTAAGACAGGACAGACCTCTTAAGCTTTAGTTTCTCATCTGCAAAATGTGGGAGTTGGATCAAGTTCAATTCTATGATGTCACCTTTAGTAGTTTGGCTTTTCTGAAATAATACGTCAGATTCTGACCGTAGCGGGGGAAGAAAAGTATATGAGGACAGAACGAATTTTTGGATGAAAATAAACCATTACTAGGTCCCATGTGTGATAAAACTGCAGCCAATTGTAACCATTAAAGAGGGAAATCTTAGGGGCATCATGAGGACTCACAAAGGATGTGACCCTGAGTTTGTGCCAGAGAAAAGGAGGCTTCAAGGCACCAGCATCCCAGCAGGTTGCTGTCAAAAGACCTATGTGTATTTACAGTGAAAAAAAAAATGAATTAACTTGGCAAAAAGAAAAAAAGTGATATCCACTAGGGATGATTAACATGAAACCTGGGGTTGGTACAAACTCTTTATTTGTCTGAGGTGCCCATACTGAACCTGGGCCTTCCGCTCACAAGGGGTGGGAAACTGAATGTCTCAACCATACCATTGTAGTTGCCAGGAGGCCAAAATCAATCAAGCAAGCAATAAACATTTATTAAGCGCCAACTATTTGCCAGCTCTGTGCTAAACTCTGGGTATACAAAAAAGAGGCAAAAGTCAATTCCTGTCCTCTCCCCTCAAATTCACATCACTCCTTGTCCTACATGACCAGAAGAACTGGCTGGGTCCCCATCTAAGCTCTCAGCAAAAAAAACTAATTCCAGGGTATTTGTCATTTAAAAAACAAACAAACAAACAACTGTATAATTCTCCTGAAAGGACTATATATGTGATGTTAAAAAAAAAGTCTGGACTGGATCTATGATTCTGTGTTTTCATCAGTATTTGGAAAACCCAGAGAGGAAATTTCCCCTGCCAAAGAAGATCTATACCTACTCTTCAGCTTAAAGTCTTAAAGATGCCTGGAGCACTGAGAGATTTGGGAAAATGACTTGCCCAGGGTCACATAGTCACTATGTCTGAGTTATAAGACTTGAAGGTAGTTCTTTCTGACTCTGAATCTAGCTCTCTATCCACAACTTCATGTTACCCCAACAAATTTAAAAATAGATTTCTGAAGTAATCCTCTCTACCACTTTAATTCAATATCTTATTGAATTCCCCATATCTTTCCTTTGTAATTGCGTTGAACTTTCTTGTATTATAATTATCTTTCTATCTCTATGACCCTATTAGATTTTTAGCTCCTTAAAATTGGGTCCCTTATGATTTTGTATCCCTGTGATTAGTGCAATATCTTGTACAGTTTTAAAAATCAGGCCTATGATTTCATTGGTTGAAGGAATTCCAGGGGAAGAGATTTCCTCTACCAAGGGAAATGGGCACCTGAATTGCATCTTACAGTCTTGAAGAGTTATCTGAGACGTTGAGAGGTTAAGTGACTTGGCCATTGTCACAAAGCTAGTCTGTGTCAGAGGTAGGACTCAAACCAAGGTCTTCCTGACTCCTATACCAATTTTCTATCCACTATTCCATGCTGTCTCACATTCTGCAATATTGTCACACATTTTGAAATAAAATATTTGGGAACTATGATTTTTCTTAGTGGCCTTTTGAAATTGCTTGCAAGCCTTCCATAGGTCCTCTCTACCTAAGGTCAATCACATTTTATCCATTCATTCCTACCAAGCCTTGATAGGAAAAAAACAAAACAAACAAACAAACAAAAAACTTTGCCAGTTTCCAAAGAAGAAAGGGGCCTTTCAGATGGTACCCATAAGGAGATTGGAGAGAAAGTGAGATCAACTTTCTTAGAACTAAACACAACATTGATGAGATATTTCAAAGGTGGAATAGTTACAGCTGCAATACAAATACTGTATCAATGATTAAAATAATCCCTGTGGACCCCTGAATGTAGTAACGTTATGCTTACAACTTTAGAAAGCTTTACTTAATGGGGAAAAAAATTTGAAAAGAAGACAGTAAAAGGGAAGCATGAATATGAAGTAGGCTTTCACAAATATCTTGCCATTTCTCTCTTTTCCATCAGCATATCATAGCTGCAGACCGTCCTATTGAGCATCACCACAGCTTTCATATGACTTTAGATTTCAAAGCTACAGGTGGTCTACCAGTGCGGTACTTCAAAGGCAGTTTGATTAAATGAAACAATGTTTATGTAATATGGACCTTGTATCTTTGAACTTTTCTTGTTCAATTCATTCTACAAAGGTTCAATTAGGGGGAGATCAGAGGATACTGTGCCACAAACCCTTTCCATCTGTCACTCATGTTTGTCTTTTCAAATGTCTTTAATATAAAACTGGGGACAACAATTTATTTTGAGACTGTAATAATCATAATACAAAAGCCCCTTTGAGATCAGTGATGTCCTCGGCTCAGAGACATGGAGCAGGCCCACATAAGCCCTATTTGAAGCGGATCTTGGAGCCCTGGCAAGATTTTGATTCATCATCGTGTTACAACTTGTCCTTCTATTGATAACTTGCACTTACTGCCAACAAAACATCCAGCCAAAGAGGCCCTCCTTTTGGGGAGCCTTTGTATCAGTGACTGAGGCTTATTTAACTTATGTATCTTGTGGTTTTGCCTTCAGTGAAAGAAAAACTGATCCTAACAGTTTTAAACTTGTTAATTCAAGCCATATGTCAGAAAACCAGTCTCCATATGGTCCACCACCACCTTATATTTACAGGGTGCTGCTTTTCAAAACATTATTCTAAAAGCTATATTTGCCCTCAGAGTTAATATGTGGTATCCTGTGCTTTTGAATACTGTTTTTAAAATATCTCCGGCTTCTAAATCTCAGGCTGATGTAGCAAAAATACACTGATTATTAAAAACTAATTACAGCCTGTTTTATTGGCAAAAATGTGCTAATCAAGTCCCTGACTAAGAAAGTATGCTGAAAAGGAGAGATCGGTTGCCAATCCTCTGGATCCAAATATGACAATAATAATAATAAATTAAATAAAAAAAGAAACAAGAAAAGAGGGAAAATCATAACCTTGCTGATTATAAATACAATTTATTGTTTCATTTCAAGATGCCCAAAACAGCTATAGCTATATTTATTCAAGAGAAATGGGTTTCTCGCTTTCCCAGCTCGAAGAAAAATGTTTAAATGCAATCACAACTCCAAATGTTATAAAAATGCACAGCCCAGCAAGGAGTTCTTCCTTCCTGTCTGATGCCTTGCAATCATGGATAACCAGCACTCCTACTGACCCAAAACATTAAGAGAGATCTTTCTATTATGTTCGTTCCTCCAAAATACCTACATTTGAGACTGCAGATGGATTGGTGCATAATTACCTTCCAACAGCTTTGTTTGAGCTACGGAGTCCGAGCATGGTTTTGATTCAAGAGACATGCTTTTGAATAGAGTTGGCACTGTATGGGTAGCCAATGCATGTTAAGTGTGTCATTTCTTTCTTTTTCTGGAGATCATGAGAAAAAAAATCTTCTCCTTATGACTGGTTCGTAGACTGGGCATTCATATTTCTGCTCCTATTTTGGCTCCATTGGCAAGCTCCTTAATTTTTTTTTTCTGGGGTGGGGGGAATTCACTATCACAGAGAGCCTCTTCTTCTAGTTTCACTTGGGTGTTGTTCCTTTTTCTCCGTGGTCTTTCAAAACACTTCTCCTCAGTCTCTCCCAATTCCCCTTCTTGTGCTCCTATTTTCCTAGATTACTTCTATTTTCTGGGCATATTAGAAAAAGAAAACCTATTTTATTTTTTTAATGTCAGATTTTTTTTTCTTTGAAACTAATAAAAAGTATCTCAAAGTAATTTTTTCAAACTAGAAGCAGCATTACAGTCATGAGGGTGGTGATGCAGGGAGAAATGATGTTTTAAGCGTTTGATGAGAAAAAAATAAGTTATCATACACCTAGAGCCATGAAGAAATACACTTAGATCACAAGCCATGAGAAAATTATTTTAAAATCCATCTCTAGGCTTAAACTCCATTCACATCCACTGACTAAAAGCCTGACTTTAAACTTGCAGTAGGGAGATTAGCTATTGGAGAATTTAAGGCAGTGACATGTTCTATAAGTTAATAACTATTGATGGTTTGAGTAACACCCATTCAGGCAATAACAAAACACAACAGCTTTCTGAAATTAAAAACATGCACATGTGAATGAAATGGTTCAATGTATTATATGATGGGTGTGTGTGTGTGGGGAGTGGATAGTCATTCAATAGCTTCCCAGTTAGTTTAAGCTACTAACCAACCAAGCCATTCACAGTACACAATACCTTTTAATACTGCAGCCTATGAATGATCCGTGTAAGAATGATGCATTGTCTCTCTGTTGAATGCATCTCTTAGAAAATGAACGTTCTTGCAGAAGCGAAATTCAAGATGGGAACTGGAGATAAATGCAAACTTGGCCCTATTTGATCAAACCAAAGCCAGAGTCCACTCCATGATATAGTGCCTTAGCCATTTGGGGATGACCTCTTGTAAAGAATGAGAAATAGTAATATTCTATGATTTACAATGGTAGATTAGGCTAGAGATTATTTCCATCAGGAAAGGTGTCCTTTCTGATAACAGCTCGGCTCCTTGTGCAACTGAACAGCAGCATGTTTGTGAGTTTTACCAGTTTCCCCAGCAGTGAAATCGAGAGGCTTAATGGTTAGCTCATTACCAGTGGAGAGCAAAATGGATCGGGTAATGTCTTACAAATGGGCATGAATTGCTTTAAGGATCTTAAACTCTTACAGCTTTTTTTTTTCTTTCACTTTCTTTGCCTAGGCTTCACTAATCTCTATAATCTGTCATGCCTGGAAGGCTACTGATGAAATCTGTCCCCCAACCCCTCCACACATTTTTGCTTCCCCTAGAAGAAAATCCTGGGGCTGATAGGCATACACTTTCTAAATTACAAGAGAGAGCTTTTGATGGAGCCCCCTGAAATGATACCACATGAAATTCTCTATGTCGTTCTGGGCTCTCAAGCTATATAAACAAACTAGCTCTTGGTCTTGAAAGAATGAGATGTCTTAGCATAATTTAGGAATAAAAACATATTACCCTAATTAAATACTGTAATTGTACATTCTTGGCCTGCTGTTATCAGGAAACATCTGGCACCACCACAGAATTGCTTTGTAAGTGCAACCTCAGTACAATACAACACTCAGTCTCCATTTCCATAGTATACAGCCCGCCTCTCCCAGGCTTCACACACAGGATGGCAGCCGGGAGGATTTCTGGAAGATCCAACTGCTACCAAGTTACTAAATTATCTTCTAACAAGCTGAGTCACTTAGAACATATTAGGTTAACTGACCATCAGCAGTGATTCCACAAGATAAATTACATATATTGAGCTGCCCCCTAGGCTTTAACTTCTGATAAATAATTAATGGCACAGAAGTGAAATGATGAAGTTGTAAACAGTATTTTGAGTACGGCTGATTCAAATAGTCTCCATTTTGGAAAAAAAAAAGTTCAGGGGATATTGCAGTTACAGTTATGAATAATATAGATAATAACATGTTAATCTAATCTTAAAATCATTAAGTAAGAGACTGGGTCTCATTCAAATATATAACTGACATAAATGTAATCTTAGCAGCCAGTTTTTTCCCCACTCCCATTTTAATTATATTTGGCTTTTAGGAATTTAACATTTCATTGTGTATAAATGAGTAGATTTTCAAATTGTCATTTCAGATTAAGGTCTCATTTTTAAAGACATTGGTATAATTTGTAGCCTCTTAAAATAATGATGTAACGTTGAAAACACTGAAAAAAATGATGATGATATTTGATGATTAGCAAGAAAGAAACAGTGCAGTCTAATCTGTCTATCTTGCTGTTATGAAGAACATTTGACATATTTCAAAAATGAGATTTTTTTAAAAAATGAAGTGATCCAAAGTACACAAATAGTTCCATTTTAAAGAAAATAGAACTATAAGACTTTAGTAACATTGCACACTCATGGTTTTTATGTGTGTATGAATTCATTCTTTCTATTTATGGATTGTTTTTCATGGATGTTCATAACAGAACTTTTACAAATTTGGGGAGGCTGCCTAAATTAGAGAGTTTTGTGCAAATTCAAAGGTAATGTGTTATGAATACCCAGGAAAACTTAGCTAAGCTTAACTTAAAAGAATTGATTATACCAATGCAAAGAATGAATTCTTAAACATGAAAAAGCAAATGTTATTTAAGTCCCTTATTTCTAAACTTTAGAATTTAGTGATGAAACTGCATTATTTTTATGATGGTGCTCGACAGTGGATCTAGGTGTCATGTGCTTTGACATAACTAATGAGATATAATCATTAACATAAATATCTCATCAAAAAACCTTTCTTTGGAAGACATTTTTCCCCATTATCTCTTATCATACAAACTTCAAAACAAAAGTGTTTGGACATTTTGGGAAATTCTTCCTGAGTTAAGTTCTGTTCTTTCACTAATCTCGTTGTATCAGAAGGAAGGACATGATTTAACAAGGCTGTAAGAGTTAGGATAACAGTACTGGAAAAATGAGAAAGGTCTATGATAAAGTTTTGTCTCATTTTAATAAACGAATAATGCTTTTGTAGTGAGGAATTGGCCCCTGAGCTCAAGGCTTATATGCATGAACAGAGGGCAGGCACTCATAGATGGACTCTGAAAAAAATCCCCATGTGAAAGTGGCCAGGAAGTTGCTTCCAGAAAAGTTGTGATGACATGCCATGGAAGTACCTTTGAAAGAGGCTTGAAAGTGTGTGTAACTGGTTTCTGGTTTGCTAAACATGTGGTAAGGTGAAGCCTGCGTAATTTGCTGAGTTGCATTAAAAAAAGCATTAACCTCTTCCACTTGCTTGGAGTAATTGTTCTGGGTTTGACCTCTCTCTCAGTTTAGCTTCCTTCCTCAGCTCATTTCTTCCTGTCTTTTGGTTTTTCAATGAGTGAAAAGACACAGGTGTAGGTGAGAGGCCTTGGGCCCTCCCCATATGAGGAAGACATGTCCTGGTGAATACAGGCCTCAGTTCTTTATCTTGGTGGGGTTATTTTTTTTGCATATTTTAAAATTTAGGTGAAGGAAATTGGAAGCCCTTGAATTTTGGAAGCTCAAGAGAGCAAGCCACCAGGGAGGTCCAAGAGTTAAATTAATACAGGGTTTTGCAGCCAGCACAATATCAGTGCCTTAAGAAGTGAAAAGCATCTTTTGGGAATCAGGCCAGGAGTAAATGAAACAAGGGATCTTACAACAGCAACGAAGTTGTTTTTGCTTGGTTTTGGATTTGGTTTCACTGTTACATTAAAAAAATTTCAGCATAGATTACATGCCTGGTATGGACACTGGAAACCCAAATATAGAAGCAAAAACATCCCTGCCCTCAAAGAGCTTACATTCTGTTTTATCATGTGTGGTGGGATAGCATATACATTTTCTTGTTCCACTGAGCATATAATATAAATGGTAAGTCATCTGGATGTTTCCCAAGTTACAAAATCCCTTCACTATTCTGCCAGAATGGAATTATACCTTAGGTGCACATAGGATTGTATAGGAATGAGTATGGTTGATAATCTTTGATTATTTGAGAAAAGTCAAATGGGGACTTTTTTTCCTACTAAGATATATGCTATTTATTAATTTGGTGACATTGTACCTATAGTAGCTATATGTCAATTTTTTTGACCTTTCATTCGTGGCTGCATTTTGAAAAGATCTATATCCTTCCTGACCAAAAAGCAATCATATAATTTTAAAGCTCAAAGTGATCTTACTGCAAATGGTTAATTTTTACAGTTCAGGAAACTAAGGCTAGGGGCATATGCGTAGTTAGTGGAAAAGTCAAGACTCGAACTTAGGTCTTTTTAGGTTTTTTCCACTATGTTATGTGGTATATTGAGAAGAGAAACTTACTTCCTAGTGGTTGAGGTCCTCCAGGGATTGCCAAGGTAGTAGACTATGATGGCAGAAAATCAAATGGCACCAGATATCTGTTGCTACCTTATTTACAGCTGTTAAGGTTGGGGGTTGGGAAAAGAAGAAATGAAGCTTGTTCATATTAAAATAAAGGTTCCTTCTGCAGGCTGAGGTTGAGGAAAGCTAGTGTCACAGCTCTATAAGGGTGAATAACCTAATTCTTTGACTCCCTTCTGCGGCTCTTCCTGTTAATGATTTATGACTTCATCTGCATGTTATTAGCTATTCCTGCATCTTATTTACAGGATTTAAAATTTTAGAAATGGATCTTAAGAGATCATTTACTTCAACTCTCTATGTTAAACAGATAAGGAAATGGAGGGCCAAAGAGTGAAAGTGACCAGCTCATTATCACAGAGTAAGTACCAGAGTTAGGATTGAAACACAGATCTTTTGACTCCAATCCCAGGTCCCTTTCCACTTTATCAGATCACCATGAGGGTTAATGAAAATTGTAAATACATGAAAATGATTTCTGAGATTGCTTAATAAAAATATCAGATCCTTAATAGCATGTATATTGAAAAAGGAGAACAAATATACCATTTTCGAGGAAAGACTTCATTTCACTCATTCTTTTTAAGGACATATGACTTGGCATGATTAATATATTTGTTAAACTTTTATTCACCCAATAATAATAAAACAATATTTATTTAACTGTTCTAAATTTGTTTCACAAACTTTAGAAAATCTAACTTTATCTAGAACTTGGAAGAACTTTATCTATTGGTTGTTACCTAATGACTCTAACCATGATTTGAATGAATTAAAGCAAATGAGGCGAATGATTTTTTGTTGTTGTTGTTGTTGTATCAGACCCTTCACGGCCACGTTTGGGGTTTTCTTGGCAGAGATACTGGTGTGGTTTGTCATTTCCTTCTGAAAAGGTTAAGTGACTTGCCCAGGATCATACAGCTAGTAAGTGTCTAAGACCAGATTTGGACTTAGCTCCTGTTGACTCCAGGCCTGGCATTCTATCTACTATGCCACCTACCTGCCTCAGAGGACAAATGATGCTTGTCCTACAAATCCTGAATCTTATTCTCTCTGAAATAACCAATCATTCAATCAATAAGCCTTTATTAGGCATTTATTTTGTGCCTGCTATCATGCTAACTAAGTCTTTATAAAAATAAAAAAGGAAGTTTCTAAGAAGAACTAAGATTCCTAGAAATCCATTTCATATCTTGGTCACCTGAAGTCAAAGTCCACAACTCTAATGGTTTTGAATGGACCTAAATATGTCTACCTAGCTGGGTGAGACCATATGGCCTGTTTGCAGATTGACTAGTTTCCACATGTGGTTCATAATATACATAGACCATGTGCTTCCACTAAGAATATTTCAACACAGATGCAGAGAAACATATTTTTGGCAAAGATATCGCAGAATATGATGCCTCCTATGTAAGGTAGGAATGGTGGCATTTTTTTGAAAATCACTGTCATTTTTTTCATTCCCAGTTACAAAATACTGACATTGTTAGATTGTTCCATAAGTTCATCGTAACAAGACAAATACCTAGTGACTGAAGAATGTGTTCATTTGTGAAGTCCATATTGATATTATCTTTTGATTAAAAATCTGCCTATGCAAGAAGGCCTTGGATTTTATTTTCTTTGCTTCTTCTCCATTGGCTTTATCAATTAATTGATGTTTAGATTAGAAGCTCAACCATAACCTATTCTATCTCCAGTTCCTCCTACCTTGAAACAGGCATATTGAGACACCAAAATGATGTGCATAGAACAGCTTTGTTTATGAAAAGTTGCCTAAAAATGAAATTCAACATCTCAAACCTCATTTCCTTCTGACTTCTCTTGTAAAATTTAAAAGGTATTTTATGAGAGAAAAAAATTAAACAAACCTCAGATTTTCTCAACTAGCTTAGCTCTTCCTGAAGTCTGACTGGGTAGAAAGCATTGTACACTCTCAGACTATGAACTGTGCTAGTGACAGTGGGGTAAAGAAGAAAGTAAGGCAGAACTGCCTTGGCAGTGCTAGAATGGCAAACTTTGGGCTAGTTACCAGCTTACTAGGCAGAGACAAAGAGCCTGGAGGGTAGCTTATTTAGCAGCCTGTCTCACCATCCACTCCCTCCCTAAATTTTACTCCTTTCTTTCTTCTATCTGACTGTCAGACCTTGCAAGCACCTTCCTAAATGAAAGAAAACAATTGCATTGTTATAAATGGAGCACCGGAATGCTATTGTCATTCTAGCTAGCTATAGAAAAAGGATAGGGGGGTGGGGAGAGAAAAAGAGAGAGAGAGAGAGAGAGAGAGAGAGAGAGAGAGAGAGAGAGAGAGAGAGAGAGAGAGAGAGAAAGGGGAGAGAGAGAGGGAGAGAGAGAGAGAGAGAGAGAGAGAGAGAGAGAATATGAAGAATTTGGGGTAAATTAAATTGTTCTTCTTTAGAAGAGAAAAGCAAGTTAGGCAGGTAGGGGAAAAAAAGTACTTAGCAAATCAGAATGTCCTCAAAGAAATTTGCTCTTTCTGCCTTGCTAGAAGATTTAAATGACTATATTTCAAATATTCAAATTTCATAAAAAATGGGAAGGATCCTTTCTTTGTTGCATAATTCAGACCTACATTTAGGTCATATGGTCACAAAAGTAATAACTGCTTTATTGTAAAACAAAGGGAAAACATCCATTAACCTCCTAGATGAACAAATCATCCTGGGGTGTTAAGAACAATCTAGGTGTTGCTCTTTAAGTTCTAAGACACAAAGTTAAAACTTTTATCTCTAATGAAATGGTGGAATTGGTTATGTGAAAGGTATTTAGGGAGAATGCTTTCATCAGTTTCATTTTTGGTTATCAATAATCTGCCTTGCTCTGCTGATACTGTTTCTGACCTGTACAAAGTGGGCCTTGACTTCAGAGATGGTGGATATCAGAGTATATAAGGGTTGTGACTTCATCCATGGGACTTGGGTAGAGAGACAGCTTCATCAGAGATCCAGCAATGAAGGTGCTATGAACTTATGTGTTTGTGTGGGTGTGTGTATCCTAGTGTGGCTGGCTAAGTTTTCCAAAAGCTGACCTTGAGTAAAACAAAATTATTCTCCATGGGCCTACCACTAGAGGGGGAGATAGTCTCACAGAACTGAGCAGGACTGACACTACGTTTGTCAATGGCCAGTTGTATGGGGACACACCAAGTAAGTAAGAACTTTATTCAGATTCTGTAGATTTACAAAACACTATGGGCAAACACCAACTTTCAAGTATGAATAATCTAGGGTTTCTCTGTCTACAAAGGCATAAATAATGTAACAAAACAGTAATATCTATCTATCTATATATTATATATGTATATACCTATAATCTATAGGTATATATGAATAAGCAGTATGTTGATCTAAATATAGGTCATAGTTTTAACATGATATCTCTTTGAAAGGGAAAATACAGAAGAATTAATTAAAAATTAAAACCATGGGGAGCCAAGATAGTGGAGTAGGCAGTAAATTGCTGTAACTCTCCCATTCTTCCAAACAACCGCAAAATAGAATCCCAAAACAAATCCTGTAACAGCAGAACCAGCAAAAACAAAGGGTGAAACATACTTTTAGCATAAGAAGCTTGGAGGATCGGCAAGAAAGGTCCATCTTACTCAGGTGAAAGGGGATCATAGTCCAAAATGGGAAGCATCCCAGCAAGCCAGCAGCAAGCCTCATCTCAGCAAACCAGCAGGAGATTCTGAACCTAAGCACGGTGGAGCATGTAGAAGTCAACACCAGGACCCCCAATGTGCCTTAGCATAGCCAGGGAAACCAGCAGACACCAGCTCCAAGAACCACCACATACTTCAGTGTTGAGCTGGACAAACAGGCATCCTCCAGAGGCTAGACCTCCACATATTTTAGCACTGCCTGGGGTAAACAGGTAGACACCAACTCTATTGGTGCCTAAGCAAATAGGCAATCACCAGACCCCCCTGGCCCCACCATGCTTTAGCATACTCCAGCAAACAAGCAATCCCCAGAGGCCAGACCTCCCTATGCTTCAGTGTAGCCCCAGGAAAACACACACAAAAAAACCCCACCTGGCCTCAGAACACACCAGTTGCCAGCACTGGGACCCCAGCTCAGCACCAGGTAAGCTGCCAGACCCCTATAGCCCCCAGCAGGACCAGTCACCTCCCCTTCAATCCCTTCAGCACAGCACCAGACACAAGGGTCCCCCATGTGTCTCAGGACAGCATCAGTGCAGCACTAGGAAAACAGCCAGGGCCTGCAGCTACTAGCACAAGAAGCCTGAGACAGAACCCCTTCTACCCTGGGAGCAGAGGTCAAATTTAAAAGAAAGGAAAAAGGTTAAAAAAAAGAAAAGATGAACAAAAAACAACAAAAAAGAATTATGGTGCTAGGGAAAAACAAAACACAATCTTAGAAGAGGACAACAATATCAAAACACCTGTGGGCAAAAACCCAAAGAAAAACGGGAAATAGTCTCAAGCCAAGAAAGAACTCATAAAAGAGTTCAAAAAGGACCTTAAAAATCATATAAGACAGGTAGAAGAAAAATTGGGGAAAGAAATGAGAGTGACCTAAGAGAATTACAAAAAAAGACTCAACAGCTTGGAAAAACTGCTTAAAAAGTGGAATTGGCCAAATGGAAAAAGAGATACAAAAGTCCACTGAAGAAAACAACTTTTTAAACAGTACAACTGGCCAAATGAAAAAGAAAGTGCAAAAGCAAATTGAGGAAAACAACACCCAAAAGTTAGAATTGGGCAAGTGGAAGCTAATGACTCTATGAGACATCATGAATCAATCAAACAAATTCCAAAGAATAAAAAATAGAAGAAACTAGGAAAGACAGCTGATCTGAAAGTAGATCCAGAAGAGACTATCAGAATCACTGGACTACCTGAAAGTCATAATCAAAAGGAGGATCCCTGGGTAGCCTCTTGCAAGAGGCTACCTTCCTTATCAAGGAAAATTGCAATGATGTCCTGGAACCAGAGGGCAAAATAGGCATTGAAAGAATCTGCAGATCATCTCAGGAAAGGGACCCCAAAATAAAAATCCCAACGAATATTATAGCCAAATTTTAGAACCATCAGGGCAAGGAAAAATACTACAAGTGGCCAGAAACAATTCAAATACAGGGAAGTCACTAGAAGGATCACACAGGACTTGATAGCTGCAATATTAAAGGATCAGAAATTATGGAACATGATATTCCAGAGATCAAAGGTGATAGGACTGTAACCAAGAATTACTTGCTTTGCAAAATTAAACATAATACATCAAGGGAAAAAATGGTCATTCAACAAAATAGAAGGATGTCAAGGTCTCATAAAGAGAATACCAGAACAAAACCAAAAATTTGACCTCCAATATCAAGACTCAAGAGAAACATAAACTGGTAAAAAGGGAAAAAACAGAAAAGATTTAATACAGCTAAATAGTTTACATCTCTACATGGGAAGATGATACTGTAAGCCTCAAAAAAATCTATCATTAACAGTAGAAATAGAAATAATGTATTACTTAGACAGAGGGAATGACAAAAAAAATTAAGGGATGAGAAGGAGAATTACAAAGAGTGCAGAAAGAAGGGAGAGGTAGAATGGGGCAAATCATCTGACATGAAGAGGTCCAAAAGACCTATTAGAGTAAAGGAGAAAATGGGAAGGTGAGCAATGGGCATTGCTTGAGCCTTACTCTCATCAGTATTGGCTCAAAGAGGAAATAATGTACACAATCAGTTGAATATAGAAATCTTTCTTACTTGACAGGAAAATAAGAGGGGAGGAGATCAAGCAAGGGGGTGAAGAACTGACAGAACAGAGGACAGATCAGAGGAGGTGATAGACAGAAGCAAAACACTGGTGAGGAGGCAAACAGTGGAAAAAATGGAAAGGACAAACAGGAAGAAGAATAGGGTGGAGGGAAATACACAGGTAATAATCATAATTGTGAATGTGAACGGGATGAACTGTAACAAAAGAGAAGCAGGTACCAGAGTAGTTGCTTACAAGAAACATATCTGAAGCAGAGAGAGACATACACAGAATAAAAATAAGAGGCTGGAGCAGAATCCATTATGCTCCAGCTGAAGAAAAAATAGCAGGGATAGCAATCTTGATCTTAGACAAAGTAAAAGCAAAAAAGTAAAAGACCTAATTAAAAGAGATAAGGAAGGAAGCTATGTCTTACTAACAGGTATCATAGACAATGAAGCAAGCAAATTAGAAGAGCAAGGAATAGCCTACCTTGTCAGATCTATGAGGAGGAGTAGAATTCATGACCAAACAAGAGATAGAGAGCATTATGAAATGTAGGATAAATAATTTTGATCATATTAAATTAAAAAGCTTTTGTACAAACAAAACCAATGCACCCAAGATTAGAAGGAAAGCAGATAACTGGGCAACTATCTTTATAGCAAGTGTCTCTGATAATGGCCTTATTTCTTAATTATACAGAGAACCCACTTAAATTTATATGAATATAAACCATAACTCAATTGATAAATGGTCAAAGGATATGAATAGGCAGTTTTGAGATGAAGAAATCAGAAATATCTATAGGTATATAAAGAAGTGCTCTAAATCACTTTTGATTGGAGAAATGCAATTTAAAACAGCTCTGAAATCCCACTTCACATCAATCAGATTGGCTAATATGACAAAAAAAGGAAAATGATAAATGTTGGAGAGGATGTGGGAAAATTGAGACACTAACACAGTTGGTATAGTTTTGTACTGATTCGACCATTCTGGAGAACAATTTGGAACTACATCTAAAGGACAATCAAACTGTGTGTACCCTTTGATCCAACAATACCATTACTAGTTCTGCATCCCAAAGAGATCATAAAAAAGGGAAAAGGACCTACATGTGCAAAAAATATTTATAGCAGTCCTATTCATCATTGCAAAATATTGGAAATTGGGGATCCCCATCACTTGGGGAATGGCTGAACAAGCTGTGGTAAATAATGAATGTAGTGGAATACTATTGTGAAATAAGAAATGATGAACAAGAAGAGTTCAGGAAAAAAAACCTGGAAAGACTTATACAAACTGACACAAAATGAAATGAGCAGAACCAGGGTTGTACACAGTATCAACAACATTGTGTGATGATCAACTATTAATGACTCAGCTTTTCTCAGCCACACAATGATCCAAGACAAGTACAAAGAACTCATGAAGGAAAATGCTGTCAATATCCAGATAGAGAACTGATGGACTCTGAATGCAGATCAAAGCATATTTTTTTCACTTACTTTATTCTTTCTCATGTTTTTTTTTCTTTTTGATCTGTTTCTTCTTCCACAACTGTGATGAGTATGGAAATATGTTTTACATGATAGCACGTGTATAAACTATATCAAACTGCCTACCAATTTTCAGAAGAGGGGAGGGACAGTATGGAGGACAAAAAATTTGGAACTTAAAATCTTGTAAAAATGAATGCTAAAAAATTATTTTCTTCGGGAAAAATAAAATAATATTAAAAAAAAAGAAAATTAACATCAGCACCCTATGCTAAGATTTTATATATGCCAGACTGCGGAAAAATGAAGTCTATATTTAGACCAATATAGTGTGTGTATGGATGGTTCATTTACATATGTGTATGTATATACATAAATATGTATGTGTACAGACAAATAGCTAGTTGGTCCTCACACATACATGGATCTCCATAGGCACTCCATTTGAAGAGAGGCAAGGACAGATTATGGAAAACAGCTCTGTAATTTACTGTGAAGAGTATGACAGAGGAAAGGAGAATAGAAACATAAAATCATATGAGACAATTCCTTAATATTGAAGAAAGGAATACTGACCTAACCATCAGTTTTTATGTGATTTTGTGATTTGGGAAATGTTCTAGTTAGGAAGACCTTTAGCTAACCTTTCTAGTGCTATGTATTTATAGCACAGTGGATTTGGAGTCGGAAGCTGTGGGTTCAAAGCCTGCTTGGCTTATTATCTGTGTGACCTTTGTTCATCTCTATGTGATCCAGTTTCCTCATTTCTCAAGCAAGAGGGTGAGACTATATGACTTTAAAAGCCTCTTCTAAACAATAACAAAATCCTATAATCCTAATAAAAAACCCAAACAAACAAACAAGCAAACAAAAAACTCCAATGCTCTATGATTTCATTTTTGTAGGTTCTTTCCGCTACTTGATGAAATTAGTGGAGAGTTTCATGAATTTCTGTAGCTAAAATATTTCAGGATGTGGTGGACATATTTCTATCTCAGACCTGAGATAGTATTTATAGAAAATATACACATTCCATTGTGAGACATGTATTTAAAACCTTGATAACTCATGACTTTTCAGATCTTGTGCCCAATTGGCATAGCCTTTAAAAAGCCAGAGTCCCCTCCACATTACAGAGAGACTTTGGAAGAAAATGTTTGCTGGGCATAGTTTTGCAACTACTATATAATTAGTGAATTAAAGTAGGCAAAGAAGGGAATTTAAAAAAACACACTTTATGATGATACTACAAAAATTATTGTAAAGATGTAAGAGGAAAAGTTTTATGTTTTTAATAATAACAACCAGCATTTATAGGTGCTGTTATTATTTCCATATTACAGACAAGGAAACTGAGGCAGACAGAGTTTAAGTGATTTGCCCAGCCACACAGCTAGTAAGTGTTTGAGACCATATTTGGACTCAGGCCTTACTGACTCCAAACCTGATACTCTAACCACTGTACTACCCAGCTGTCTGCTCTAGCAAAAGTGCTGATAAGGAGCGGCTAAGTGGCACAGTGGATAGAGTACCCGTACTAGAGTCAGGAGGACCTGAGTTCAAATCCAGACTCAGACACATAACACTCACTAGCTGTGTGACTCTGGGCAAGTCACTTACCCTCAATTGCCTGACATTTTAAAAAAAAGTGCTGATAACATTGCTCTTCACCTGAATAAGCTGTTTCCTTGGGGCTTTCCTTGGAGATGAATTGTGCCCTCTTTTACCTCTGCCCCCAACAGTGTCTTTTCAGTCCTATTATGGATGTCTCAGCAAAGCTTCCTTTTAAAGGTTACTTTAGATGTATAACCTATACCCAACTTTTTCCCCTTTCTCCTACAGTGCTCTGTAATGCAAGAATTGAGTACATATAGGACAGGAGTCTATCTAGAGCACTGAGAATATCCTGTACTAAAAAGAATGATTTTTAGGTAATGGTGATGTCATAAGAAAAAAAAACAATCAACTTAATTATTTCACAAATGCCAAATCTTCCTATAAAAGATTTTTTTTTATTCCATGGCATTTACTGTCCCTGTTACTCAGGGGTAACTAAAATAGTCACATTATGGAACAAAATTTTGAAAGTCAGAGACAGGAAGAACACTCGTGATAAAGAAGTACAGATTGGTAATGTGTGGCATTGATATCCAAGGGAATAAAGTAGGCAAACTTGCCATAAAGTCAGGCAAGAGTTCAAGAAATCAAATGTCCAAGGTAGGTTTGAATTTTTGTAGGGTGACATATTATTGATTCAGTTAATTTAACACAGTGATCCCAACCATGAATGAATTAATGATTTTTTTTAAAAGCCTTTATCAAATACTTACTGTATATCAGACACCATGTTAAGAGCTAAGGACATAAATGCAAAAGAAAGACAGTCCCTGTTCCCAAGAAGTTTACAATTGAATGGAGGAGACAACTCATATACCATATGCAGGAAGGAGTAACAAGAATGTTGAGTTGATCATGAGGAACCAATTGACACACCCTTTTCACTTTCCTCTTTCCAGGAAAAAAAAAAGTTATTGAATTGAGTTCAGAGCATGAGGGGAAAAGTTAAGGGAAGATGCATGGAGGAAGAAAGACAGTTGCCAAGGTGGATTGTTGGATATGATATTCAAGTATGGGCAGATTCTTATAGTGGGCTAATTAGATTTACATTCAATCATTCATCAATCAAAAAAGCTCAGTCTAGAGGTCTAAAATTGAATAGACTAACTCCTCTAAGGGACAGTGCCCTTTTAAGCCCTGGTGTTTAGGGCTAACTCTGACCCCTTGTCCATTTGAATGGACTTCAGCTATTGTCAACTTCCTCCTCCCAATAATATTTCTTGCATGGCAAACATGTTTGTTTCCTGACATCCAACTTCCTACATAGAAAATATTCCATATTTGCCAACCTATGGAATGGAATCCCTCTATGTAACCAGATATTGTCAATACCATTTCATTCCCCTATTCAATAAATGCTGGCAACTCTCTGTTATCTCTAGAATAAAATATAAAATCCTTATTTTGTACAGTCTTTCATAACTTGGACTCGTACTATCTTTATAGTCTCATTATACATATTCCCCTTCCCAAACTCTACAAGCCATCCAAAGTGGCCCTCTACCTATTTCTCAGATACCATATTCCACCTCCATTGGTGCCTTTGGATTGACTGTCTACCTGGAATACATTTCCTTTTCTCCCCTTCCTCATAGAATCCCTTTCTTCCTTCAAGACACAACTTATGCATAAACTTCTTCATAGAAACTTTCCTAATACCTCCAAAACAATAAGGCTTACTGACTAATTAGTTGACAATAGCAGTGGAAGCCGTCATTAAATTTCACTTCCTACTTAGCACATGATTTAATTTTGCCTAGATAGAGTAGAACAAAATCAAGAATTCCAGACTACCTTTTATCATTTTGGATAATAAAGTAATATCACTGATGTAGCAAGTGTCACAACAGGTCTAAAAAGGGGTGGTGGTGTCTGATTCCTATGTGTCTTTGTGAGACTCTATGTGAGACTTTAATCTGATGCTGGATATCATATCTGGCATGCCTGACAACCCAATTAGCTTCACGTATTTAACATGAGCTATTTGCCAGAATCAGGATAGCAAAGTTCAAGAACACAGATGATCTACTAGAATGATAATGTTTAGTGAAAAAGCCTACACAGTGCAGCAGTAAAGTATGTATGAAAGGGGAATATTTACATAGCTCCAAGATTTATACTGTCTATATCTCATCATAGAGCTTTTGTGTTGGAAATGACCTTAAAGACCATCTTATTGAACTCTCCCATGTTACAACTGTGTAAATTGAAACCTTGGTTAGTTGTGATGTACCCAACATCATGTGGTAAATGACAGAGACCCATGTCATCTAGTTTCATAGAGAGTGCCCTTTTCCCTCTGCATTGTGTTTCTTCCAAGATCAGAGTGGGCAAGGAAAAGGATAACTTTCAGTTGGACAAAACAAGTTTCTAATGAAACAGTACCAGCTGCGTTGAATTCTTTAACCCTAGTGTTATGTAAGCAGAGATTGGATGACTACTTTGCAGGGATATATGAAAGCCAACTCATGCATCATTTAGGAGATTGGCATAGATTATCCCTAAGGTCCTTTTTGACTCTAAAACTCTATTATTTAGAGGAAGAGATAAAGCTATAAATAATAATTTTTCCTGATTCAAATGCCTACAACCACCCCATAATAGGCTACATTTATGTAGAGCTATTTGTTCATTGTAGAAAACTTTGTAATAGGTGAAGCAAGTCTAATTCCATTTTACAAATCAGACTCAGAGGAATGAAGTGGCTTGCCCACAGTTATAAGTTTAGTTTTTGGACAAGCTGGGTTTGGAACCTAGGACTTAAAACTCTAAATTCTGGTTTTTTTCCTCAGTGTTTCACAGCTTCTTTCTGGCTTTTTAACTGACTTACCTTTAAAATTGGTATCATTCAAAGGTGAGCTACGATGGCCAGCAAAACTAATGTGATCTTGAATTGTGTCATTAGAAGAACAGTGTTCAGAATGAGGAATCTTTTTGAAGGGCAGAAGGAACTATGTACCCGCTGGTTTTTCTAGCCATCTATGACTATAGGTGAAGTCAGTCAGTCAGCACATATTTTAAAGCAATTTTCATGTGCTGAATACCATGCGAAGTGCTTGGTAACATCCTAGGATCATATATTTAGAGATGCAAAAGACTTTAGAGGATATTTAATCTACCTGTTCATTTGATAAATTAGTTAACAGAGACATTGAGAAATGAAGTGATCTGCCCAAGGTCATACATAGCTAAGGACTATCTAAGGTGAGATTTTTAATCTTAGTCATCTGACTCCCAAGCCAGTTTTCTTTTTATGATGCCACGCTGCTCCGCATATCATCATGAGCATGTTTGATTAAAAAATGAGCAACACAGTCAGGTAGAAAGAATTAGCAAATAGATGGACAGTTTATATTGGTACACTAAAGAGAAACAGGAGAAGACCTCCACCATATTAGGTAGATTCTCTATGGGGGATTAGTCAAAAGGTAGACTTATGTATGGAAGGGATGTGATCTGCCTCTACTGAGACAGTACCCACATTGAGGAAGCCCTGGATCCCTCAAAATATCTCCAAATTCAGGGCAGTGAACATGGGTGAGATATCCAGTCTGCACAGATTAGCTATTTCTTTTCCCTTAAAGTCAAAACTTTAATGGACAGTATTCAGTACTGATCAGGGCTACTAGGAATAGAGTTAGGAATGAGAAAATCCATTTCAAATAATAATAATAATAATAGGCATGTATATAGTGTTTAAGTTTGCAAAACACTTTACAAATATTATTTCATTTTATCTTCACAACAACCCTGGGATTTAGGTGCCACTATTATCCCAATTTTATATCTGAGGACACTGAGGCAGACAGAAGTTAAGTGACTTGCCCATGATCATACAGCTTGGATGTTTCTGATATTTCATTTGAACCCAATTCTTCCTGACTCCTGGTACTGTATGCTTTTTATTTTACCATACTGTTTCTCTGTCCTTAGCATCGTAGGAACAATATTGAGGATCTCAGTTTAGACCAGAAGACTCATTTCAGTATTCTCTGGATCTCCATAATTGTCGTTAAAAATACAATATACGTCATGCTCAGATGTGAGTGGTGAGGATACATAATTAGAAACAGTACATTCACATTTTTATTCAATACTTTGTTGAAAATATCACAATAAAATTGCTTCATGCTGAAATGTGTAAAATATTTATATTCTGATCATTTCAAAGAATATTTCTAAGATTGAAAAGAGTGTCATATTAACTCTAAATCTAAACATTTAAAGTACAAGAGCACTTTAAAAATAGTTTTCAAAGTAAAAGAAAAAGCTAGTACCTTCATTACTATAATTTCTAGAATTAGGGAGGCAAGAGTCCTGTTATATTCTGCTATGGTTGGGCCTCATTTAGAATCTTGCATTCAGTTCTGGGCATCAGAGAGTTAGATGGATATTCAGAAGTTGACTATTCACCTGGAGATCCAGAAATGTTTCATATTTTCATTCTATCTCCAGAACCTAATCTGGTGTAGTAATTTACATACAATCGGTACTTAATAAATGTTTTCTGGATTAAGGAATGAACAAATAGTCTAGAGATTATGCCATATGAGGACACAATGAATGAACTGGGGATGTCAAGCTCTGAGGAGGGAGGACTACGGCTATGGGAAGATATCTTCAAATATTGCAAAGATTGTTGCTTAGAAAGCATTGCTGGAAAAATTCTGTCTGACCCCAGAGGGCTAAGTAGGAACATGGAATAGAAGTTTTAGAGGGGAAAATATAAGCTTAATGTCAGGAAAACAAGACAAAACTTTCTAATAATTAAAGCTGTCCAAAAGTGGAATAAATTGAATTAGTAGGTAGTGTGTTTTCCCCTTCTGAAAGATTTGTTCATAGACCTCATAGGGAAATGTCTTGTTCAGGACGCAGGACAGATGGACACTGAGTTCCCATGTAACTCTGAGATTCTACCAGTGTAACTTTAGAATACATAAGAAGGTTATGGAATGGGCTTCCTGAGACACTCCAACTTCCACTCATCTACACGTGAAGATGTAGCAGAGATGTTCCAAGTATAACCCATGCTTGCAGGGACTTCCACATTGTCCTTCCAAGTTTTAGAATTTTGTTCAGAAGCTGGCAGCTGTGATTCATTAAAAGCATCAGTTTAGAGAGGTTTTCAAGTCACCTGAAAAGTGTGAAGGAGATGTGCTATCTTTAGTAAGTGCTAAAGCAATACTTAGTTTCTCAGTATTCTCAGAAACTTAAGAAATCACACACAGAAAGCACAAGGTTAATGTGTGAATTATTTCTATTGTTAAACCATATGTGTGTGTGTACTTACATTTCTCCAAATATTTGCCTTCACAGCAAGTCTTTTGTTGTGTGGATTTTACCTTCTAAAGGACTGAACTACTCACCCCTCAAAACCACCACCAGACTTGTGATTTAAGTACCTTGCCATGAGATGACATCAATATTTCAACAACCAGACCAATTTTTAGTAACATAATAAGATCACAGATCAGGAAGAGGACTCAAAGATCATCTTGTCAAACCCCTCATTTTACAGATGAGGAAACTGAGCCTATGGATTTTTAAGTGAAATGCCCAAGATTACAAAGGTAGTGAAAATCAGAGGCTGGATTTAATTACATATGGGTCTTTTGACTCCTGAGGTAGCACTTTATCCCCTGAACCATACCACCTCCTAGACTAGTAGGCTTTGCCTATGTGTGTGTGTGTGTGTGTGTGTGTGTGTGTGTGTGTGTGTGTGTGTATATATATTTATCAAAAATAATTAAAAAATTAAAACAGTATCAAATATTTTATTTTAAATGGTGTTTGGTAAGTATATGCACCACTAACGAGTGAATAGAGCATTATTTTTTTCCTAAGGCTTCTTACACCTTTAAATTCAGTTCAATAGCTATAGAGTAAATGCTTAAGATATACTTTGCTACCTCTTTCTTTTTATGTTTTTTTTTCTATTCTTCAATTGCATTATGAATACAATCTCACCAAGAGACCCTAATTAGAATTTTGTAACTAACCGTGATTATTTTTCCTTTTGACAAAACCATCCTGGGATGGATACAAGCTAGCTTGCCTTCATAGATGCTGCTATTAATCAACAATACTCAAGCCTCATGAGTCAATGATATAGGTTCTTAACCTATGTTCCATGGAAAGATTACAGAGAGTCTCTGAACTTTTATGGGAAAAAGTACCTTCTTAACAAAAATGTAATTGTCCTCTAATGAACTGTATCTACTGAATTGTAAGCTATAATTGGTAAGTGCTAGGTTTAATAGTGAGCAGTTAGGTGGCACAGTGGATAGAGCATGCGGACAGAGTCAGGAAGACTTATCTTTTTTAGTTCAAATCTGGGATCAGACACTTACTACCTGTGTGACCCTAGTCAAATCACTTTACCCATTTGCCTCAGTTTCCTCATCTCTGAAATGAGTTGGAGGAGATGGCAAATCACTCTAATATCTTTTCCAACAAAACCCCAAATGAAGTCACAAAGAGATGAACATGACTGAAATAAATGAATGAGGTTTAATAGAGGTGGCATATCAGGTCATGTGGATCTTCACTTCTTTCCTCAGAGAAACAAGGACCAAGTAGAACCTCTCTCTTTCATTGGCAGTCAGTGCTGGTGGGGAAGAGGGGCATAAACCTGACCTCAAAAGTACACCTACCCAGGCATACCCAGTGGCCAAAGAACAATGAGCAGAATGAAATGTAGTATCAAGCCTGCTGCCCTGGCCTTCTTAACTTTCACTTTTCACCGAAGTGCTCATAGCCAACCTGCAATGGGTTACATTTTATTGCTATCTGGCAATGTCTTATATACTCCGCTCTAGCTACACAAGTCTTCGGGAGAGGCAAATCAGTGTAAAATTTCCCCAACTTCTGTTTATATGGAATGTCTTGTTTAGGAAAATCAGATGCAGGTTTTGGCATTCCCATGACCAGTCCCAATTTTCATTTCTCCTTAGCAATTCAGTTAAGGACTTCTGCCAAAGTAAACAAGCATGAAATGGATTTTCCATAGTAGTTGAGTTATTTAATGAAAACTCAGGAACTGGGGAACATTGTAGGGTCCTATTACAAACTTCTGTAGTCTCTATTTTATTTTTCTTGAATTGGGTGAAAATTTCATCAGCATCCAATTTGTGATCTACTAAGAAACTGATGATATCATGTTGGCTTTTTAAAAAGTAGCTTTCTTTATTTCAGGCAGTTCAAAATGATTTATCATGCTTCCTATTGTGATCCTTTAATTCCTTCACAATTCATTGATGGTTTCTAGACTGTCTTTTGAGCAATCTCAGATTCATCACCGTTTCTTTTTTGACATGTGCTAACAATGACAGTCCAAATCTGAGGACTGTATGTACTATCAACAGAGCTCAGTACTAATTTCCATTTATTACTAACTCAAAAATTGTTCTAATAACTAACATCAAAGTTAAAATGTCATCTTAAAATAACAGTCCTGAATTACTCAGATCTGATGCTGATAACCCTACAAAATTCCATAAAATTATCATCTATACCACGTACCTTATATGTTTCCAACACTTGAGGGGAACATTTTAATTTGGAACTTCCATCAAGGAACTACATATGAATATTTCCTATATGCAACACTTTCTTAGGTGATGGAGAAAAAAAAAGTAATGTGAGTTTCACTGCTCTGAACTGCTTCAACTCTATCAGAGGGTATGAAGGGCCAAAGATACTCTGATTAAAGAAAATCTTTTCTGTCCAGTAAAAAAAAAATGAATAGACAAGTCAGGACTTGAATAATATTAGTAAATTATTTGAAATGTATGAATTATAAGAGAGAAATTTTATTAATTATATAAATATTAAAAAGGAACAGAAGTAGCCAGCAGGTTAATAATGAATATTTCAAAAGCTAGCGTTCAAAAATGATGCTTCTTAATTATGTTCATTTACAGATTTCTGAGGGAAAGGGTGCTAATGGGGCAAAAGAATTAAATACATAAAAAGAAATGAATCTAAGAGAAACAAGAAAGAAAAGCTAAAGGCAGAAGACATATAAATAGGTTGTTAACACACAGGTACAGTTTCTTTGAAACTTATTGACATAAAATGTCCCTTTTGATATGTTAGATTGTAGGAGGTAAGTTGTAATAATTCCAATAAAATGACAAATGGCAAATAAGTTGACATTTGTGTTTCTCAGGGACTTATTCTATTAAACTTTCTTGCCTAACTTTCATAATAGATCTTATCATGTTAGCCCCTCATAAATAATCAAAAATAATTTTTTAGCAAATGTCTAAGGGTACAACTGTTTCCAAACATCAAAGGGTCTGTCATGGTCAACGGACAAAGATTTTGTGAGTCTTCAAGGTAAAAATAATTTGGCAGTTCAGTGAATCTACTTAATAATTTCATCTGAATGTTGGCTTGCATTACCTTCCAGGTAGGTGATAGCCCTACTTCCTCTATTTTCATCAGGCCTACCTGGAATGGTATTGTGTTCAGTTTAAGAAAGACATTGATAAGATGGAGAGTCATTTCAAACATGTGAAAAAGAAACTGGCTGTTGCCCTTCTCTTTTCAAAGACAGTCACTTGAAGGGAAAACTACTCAAACTATAGCTCAGTGATTGCTACATCATTTAGCAGGCTAACCACTTTTCTCATTTGGAACCAAACAAGGATATTATATAATTTGATAATTGTATTCATCTCTTCTTTCTGTGTCTGTGTGTTTATACCAGGTTTAAGTTGCAGCTGGCTCAAACTTGTAAGAACCAATTTTAAAATTTTGAGTGTGAGCATTTGCACCTCAGAAATCAGCAAAAGCTACAAATCAGGATTTGATTTTTTTGTCTAGTATTAAGAAAGAGATGAAGAAAAGCTAATAATGCGGGTTAAACTTAAAAGTGTATTGTGAATACATCCTTCCCCGCCAGAGCCAGTTGTTAAATATTTTCCAATATATCCATGGCATGTGTGTGTGTGTGTGTGTGTGTGTGTGTGTGTGTGTGTGCAGCTGCATAGATACACATCAATGTAGGGAGTTCCTAGTGTGAAACTCATACTAATGCATATCAGCACCTCCTCTACAACTTAGATTCTGGGGGTATTGAAAGGATAAGTGACTTACACAAGGTCACAGAGCCATTATGTGACACTTGAATGCAGGTGTTGATGAAAAGAGGGACTTGTCAGAGGTGGGACTTGTATCTGAATCTTCCTGAAGAAAGCTAGCCCTTTTGGCCCACTTGCATTTCTTTAAACATAACACTTGATCTCCTTTCTCAGTGTTTTTATTTATTCTCCATGTTTGAAATTCTTTCCTCCTCACTTCCAGTTTTTAGTTTTCTTTTAGCTTTAGGTTTCCTTCAAGACAGCTCAAATCCCACATTCTGCAGGAAGCTGTACCCTTCCAGCTGCTAATGTCTTCTCTTCTCAGATTGCCTTCCATCTACAATAAATATTTGATTTGCTGATTGATTATTCATTCATTCATCTATACCATATATATATATGCATATATATGTATATATATACACGTATATATTTCCTATATTCACTTAGTTATTTACATGTTTTCTCCTCTATCAGAATGTATTATTTGTGCCTTTCTCTATATCTCCAGCATTTAGTGTAGTACCTGACACATAGAAAGCTCTAAATAAATGCTCTTGACAGATTTACTGTCTCACCAGTTATGAACCTTTCTTTCTACCTATTGTAAACGGCCTTCTAAAACTTGAATACATTGGAAAGAACCCTATGTAGCCACATCATATTGCTTCCCCCCTGCCTTCTTCATGGGGATAATTCACAATTTTACTGTCAGAATCTTAGGGTCTTTTTTTTTTTTGCTTTTTTGGTGAGGCAATCAGGGTTAAGTGACTTACCCAGGGTCACACAGCTAGTAAGTGTCTTGTGTCATGTCCTCCTGACTTCAAGGCCAGAGCTTGATCCACTGTGCCACCTAGCTGTCCCTGGGTCTATTTTTTTAAAAGAGCATATTTGTTCCAACTTCTCTTTTACAGCCTAGTATGTGGGAGGACAGAGTCTAACTTTGTAAGACCAGTGGAAAGGCCTTCAATGAGTAGCTAGCTATATACTTCTCCTTGAGTTAGTAAGTATGTCTGTTCACCAACAATCTATGAAATTTTCTTAGCACTATTTAGGGAGCTGAGCAATGTCTAAGCAGCAAAGCTAGTCTTGCCACATCTAAATGCGGCTATATTTAAAACCTCTCAATTGTCTACAGACATTCACATTCTTCAACTGTAGGTAGGCTACAGGAGGTGTATCCTAGACAGGAGAATTCTCAGATGAATTGCCATATTATTAAAAAATATTGCCCATAACAGAAAAAGAAAAAAAATCATCTCCCCATAGGAACAGAATAAAGAAAAATTATTGAAGTTCAGGGCAACAGTGTAGAAGTAGAAACAATTAACTAGGACCAGTGTCTGCAGGTTCAAGAGGCAAATTCCATTGGCTCTTCAACCCGTTTCTTCAAGGCAGTAGAGAAGCAGATTAGTCATGTCTTAGAACTTGCAGAAACTGAACTTGAAAAAAATGTGCATTATTGGTCATTTTTCAAGTATTTTCTTTTCCTCTGTGTTCCAAAAGCAGCTAGATGTAAAAGTTAATATGACATCTCTGTTAATGAATGAGGCTGCTACTGGTAATGGAAAGAAATTAGGGAACTATTTGTAACATCTCTCTGGGGCATTTAACAATTCACATAAATAATGAAAACTTAAACTGGGTACCAAGGATGAGTTGGGTTGAGTTGGTCTCTGGCAATTGTCCTTGGATGGTATGGGGGTCCAGTGGAAAGAGTGAAAGTAGTTGAAATACCTTGATCTGAATCCTACCTTTGTTACTTACTACTTGTGTGACCTTGAGCAAGTTATCAAAGCTCTATGATCATCAATTTCCTCATCTCTAAATGATAATCTTAACAGCATTTATATAGGTCATAAAGGAAGATGTTGATAATATCACCTCATCATAATTTGAATGAAAAAGCCAAAAAAGGATATCATATCAAGATAAGATCCTGATCTTAATTAAACTGATAATTTATTTTCTTGCTCCTGCATTCAGTCAAAGGAAGCTCTAGATCTGAGCTTTTCTGATATCTTTTGCTATGTGGTAGTATTTTTTCATCTAGTGGCATTCAAGCATTTCATAAACACATTGCCATGGGCCTTCAAAAATGAACCATGATTTCCTAAACAGAAAATCTGAGAAATCAAAGTTAAATGATTTGCCCTGGCTCACACAGAAAATTAGTGACTGATGAGGAAACAGAAGTTCTATTCCCCCTTCACCCAATGTAGCATTATGAAGGCTTCTTTAGGGCAGTAACCTTATCTTATTTTGCTTCATATACTTGTCATCACCTAGCAGAGTGCCTTGCAGATAACAAATATTTGTAAAATATATCTGTTGCGTGATGAAGAAATATCATAGATACTGTAGAATTGCCAGTAAGATTCTGAACTTTAAGGTCTATTTCCTAAGTCTTTGTAAATTTTTGGTAAGGACCAAATGATGAACTAAAATAAACCAATTTTTATGTATATGAATTTTGTTTTGATTTTGGTGGGGACCTTTTTTCTGCTGTGCCTCACTTTTACAAATTATCAGTTGATGAAGGAAGCCATATCAAATGGAAATAATCAGATCCCAGATATTCTGGCCCAGAACTTCATCCTGTTCTCTCACCATTCCTAAGACCAAGTGATCTTATTTCTGATTCTAAGTCTTTTCCTACCACCCTAGGTTGCCTCTCCTTGTGTGTGATACCCTGGTAAGCACAGCCCTTATTCAGAGAAGTTGGTCTTTTCTTTATAAGGTTGCTATTTCTCACCAAAAACATAGACTTCCTCCCATCATGGGAGTGATTCTTAATGATACCCTTTCATTTGTTCTTCTAGGGCAAGATTCCCTCCCATCAAATGTTTTTATCCCAATTTACATATCTCCTTATTTTTTTTTGGAGGGGGCAATTAGTGAAAGTGGTCACCCTTTTCTGTTTACCGCTGGGCTATACGGAAGTGTGTCACCATCTCCTTTCTGTTTTTCTCCTTTCTTCTCCTTGCTGGTGCCATATTACATTGTACTATTTCTTTTCTCTCTCCCTCCCCTATATTGATTTGCTTATAGGTGAACACTGAATTTAATTCAGCAAACTTATTACCTTCTATTTTCCTTCCCTTGATTCTTTAAGATTCATTAAAACCCTTAGCCCCTTGAATCCTGTTTTTTTGAGGATCACCTTTTGATTCTTTTGTTACTTGATGCAATTTCTTTTATAAATTGTTCAATAAACATGAGAAAAACGATTTCATTGATTGGTCTTTTCTTGGCAATTGTACTTATTTAACTTTTTTGTGTTTCTCTTCTTTGGATTATTTGCACAGTCAAAAATTTGGTTTACCACTGTTTGCACCTTCCAGGAATGTTTAAAATGCCCTGCTTTTGTTGAAGTCTCACTTTTATTTTTATTTATGGTTGGCTCAGAGTTGTAGAATATTTTATGTTGGGTTACAACTTCAGGCATGTTGCTTTCCAGATTAACCTATTGTGTTATTTTCTAACATTTCTCATGACTATGCAGTAATCCTGACATTAGAACTGCTTTTCCTTCACAGCTGAAGTAATTTCTCCTGGTTACTTTTTTTTTTTAATTTAGCATTGAACTTATGAAGTTTAACTATGGCATTACTTGGAATTTCAAATGAAGGGTTTTTGTCAATCAGTAAGCAATAGATTCAGTCAGGACTCTGAAATTTGTACTTATGTATTTTCTAATATTATTTCATGTAGTAAGTTTTTTTTTTTACTTATTTTATTGTTCTAGAGACTTGTGATCCTTGCATTGTCTTTTTCTTCAAGGCCACTTTAAATTATATAAAATTTATGCAGCCTTTAAATTTTTTGCTTTTTAATTCTTTTTTTGCCAAATTTTCTTCCACTTTGATATTTTGGAGATTCAAATTTATTATTCCATATTTTAGAGTTTCTATTTCTTTGGAGAGATTTTCTATCATGTGCTCTAGGTTTCATATAATTTTTGCATTTTTTAATTCTGCACTGAAAACTATGATTTCTGACCTAATTTCCATTTTATGCATTCTTTTAAAAGTTGTGTGCACATATGTGTGTGTACGTGCATGCGTGCATATGTGTGTGTGTGTTACTGTGTCTACGTCTGTGCTTAGTCAGTCTGGAGTTCTTCCAAAGTAACACCTATATACCCAATAGTGTTATAGTTCCCTGAGGATGTATCAGGAATTTGGGGTTCATTCATAGTGTCATATTTATTCAATGTGTTATGGCCTCTCCTTGATTTTTCTTCTTTTTCTCTCTATTTGTATGACTCTGTTGGTTTATTGGCTTATATATAGCCTTTTTCTCTTAGATTTTTCTTCAACATTTTGTTTGTGTATTCTCACTTATTAATTTCTGATTTCCTTTCTTTTCCCCTGGAGTGCAGTACAAAATCCTTGAAGTTGGTGTTGGGAAATGACTGGCTCCCTTTCCAGAGTGAACTCCTCTGGGAATGGCCTGACTCCTGCTGGGTTTCTAGTTCTTTGTCCTACTGTTATAAAAGTCCCCTTGGCCACTCCTTCATTCTGCCATTCCTTTGTGTGTCTAAACATAATAAATGTCTTCTCCTCATTGTGAGGTAGGAATGTGGTTCAGATAGAATCACTAGCATACAGAGAGAGTCTAGACAGGACCCATATTACCTGGTATTTGGGGCACAAGGTTGTGAAGTTGTTAGTACTCGGATTTAATTTTGTATATGTCTGGTATATGTTTCCATTTTCCAGAGGTTTAAGATTAGAGAGGTTTGTAGAAACTAAGTATTCTGTCATCTTATTAATCACATGATCTCAAAATAGACCTATGGATTTAGCATTTTTTTTTGGTGGCCTTCAAGATTAACTGAACATTTTGTAATTTTCTAGTGGAAGAGTGAAGGATGGAGAAACATTCTAGAGTTCTCAGAACCCTCCTAGTTAATTGCAACCTTGAGAATTTGATCTACCTGCTTAGAAAGGTAGCTTGATCTGTTAAAAAGAGAGAGAGAAAGAGAGAGAGACAGAGAGAGAGAGAGAGAGAGAGAGAGAGAGAGAGAGAGAGAGAGAGAGAGAGAGAGAGGAGAAGGAGGAGGAGGAGGAGGGGGAGTGGTGACAAGGCTATACAGAAGCAACCTATAAATTGGAAAGACTACTCATTGAACTAGAAGTCAGTTTAATATCCCTGGTTTAATATCCCAGCTCATGCTGTCACTAACTCATTGCATGACTTTGGACAAGTCGTTTTAATTCCATGAGCCTGCTTATCTCATTTGTAAAATTAGAAGGTTGGATTAGAATGAGCTCTAATGCCCCTTACAGCTCTTGAAATCTGTGAAGCAATATATGCATATGTGTCATTATAATCTATAATATGGAGAGTAGGAGATGTATTCCAACTAAGTTTTGAATATGAAGTACATTTTTTTGAAAAATGAAGCCACCTCATGAAGGACTTCCAGGAATGCATTTTCTTTTCATCAGGCTCTGTTTGTGAGCCTATCATTTTTTGCTGTATCCTATTGATGGGATATTCAGCAAATAATCAATTTTCATTTAAAGGAAGTAACAGCTAACAAAAAAAAGTTCTTGGATCATTCCATGAGACGGAATACTTTACATCCATATGGCAGCCTGTGTATCCATATGGCTTCATGAATTAGAGGGGTATATTTGTCAAAATATTCAATCAATTGAAGCCCTTATAGTTGATAATGTTATATGTATAAAGCATTCACTAACTCTGACTATGAAGGAAAAGTCAAAGTAACAAATGCCAGCCTGAGGAAAATCTTAGTGAGTTTATATTCAGAGAGGAAAAAAAAGGAGAGTTGAACTACTGTAATTTAGTCTCAGCACTATGAATGATATTGACTCTGAGATGCACTGGCTCAGATACAAGTCAAAGCATGGTGCAATTAGGGCTATGCCAATAAGAATAGGGTGGAGAGGTGGGGATGTTCAGTCTTTTTCACATTTCCACTGGAATAATGTCAGTACTTCAACAACATACAAAGCAGTCACCTTGAAGAAAAAAAAAACTTGGTAAGTGAAAGTTTAACACCTCCAAAGAATTTCAGAAGAGGTCTGAATCTTCTAGTCTACTTCTGTCCTTCCCCCGATCCTGTCTTTACTGTAAATCGTGACTCTTAGCCCAGTCTGGTTTTTGCAGCCTGTAAACCATTTAGGCTACAGCTGATTCACAAATTTTCCTGTAAATTAGGCTTTCCAGATAAAATGCTTAAGTGGGATTGCTGGCGGGATGAAGTAAATGGCACTAGAGACATCTTGCATATTTATATATTGTGGTCCAGGATTGGCAGCCTGACCGATGATTTTTGGTGAAGGTATAGAGGCAAATTGATGGAGACAGGAAATACTTTCCAAGCAACAGATTTCTTCTATCAATGTCTTGGAGATTTTTTAAAAAAGGAAATAGATATATTTCAGTAAAATTTTCCTAAGGAAAGGGGACAAGGAAAGCAGAAATGTAGTTGACATGTAGGGAGGAAGGAGTTTACTGGGGAAAAAAATAGAACTTGTTTGCAGAAGATCTCTAGGCAAGTAGAGACTGACAAGCACACCAGAGATATTGTAACAACAAAACATACAATAAATAGGAACCATAGGACCTCCACTTAATAGGAAGTTCAGTGGACTAAAAGTCAGAAGACCAGGGTTCAACTTCTTCTAGTCTGTAGCCATGTGGTACACTGGAAAGAGGTCAGCCTGTGAAGTAAGAGGACGTGGATTCAAATCCTGATTCTAAGTTTTGCTGCCTGTGTGACTGTGGCCAAATCATTTAACTCTCTTCAGCCTGAGTTTCTTCATCCATAAAATGATGAGGTTGCACCAAATTTCCTCTAAATGTCCCTTGAGCTTTAAATCTATCATCTAGAAATTTAGGCAAGTAAAATATCTATTCTAAGCCTCTTTAGTTCCATTATCCATCAAAGGAGAACCACAATTATATTGTTAACTGGATTTCATCTAGCAAGTTATTTCTCCTTGAATTGGTTTCCTGATTTGTAAAATGAGGGGTTGAACTAGATTATCCTAAGCGCTCATCTATGATTTTACTGAAAATTTTCTTTGTTTCTTTTCTTCTAGACTTTTGATTTTATCTCTTTGGAGAACTCTTATTGTAGAATGTCTCTCTGCTAATGTTAATCAAAATCCTTCATTAACACAATTTTTGAGAATTGCCTGGGACCTAAGACCCAAAGTGATTTCTTGTCTAGGGTCAAACAGGCAGAACTTGAACCTCTGTCTTCATTAGCCCAAAATAGACCATCTATCCACTATGCTCCAATGCCTCTCAGTGGCAGCTTAAGTTAGTGAAATGCAATATGTCTTTTTTTATGCACAAAATTTTAGAATTGAATGGATTAAAAAAAATGCATCTCTAGGTTTATCAAGAAAAGATTGTAGTGGTAGTTCCAGAATGATCAAAAGGTTTACATATTTGATTCACTTTATTATTGCATATGGTTTTAGAGATACTAATAGCTAGAATTTACATAGCACTTTAAGAATTGCAAAGTATTTGCAAATGCTATTTCATTTTGTCTCTTAACAATCTCAGAAGGTAGGTGCTATCATCATCATTTTTCAGATGAGGGAACTGAGCTAGACAATGTCTTAAGTGTCTTGCCCAGAGTTACACAACTAGTAAATGTCTGAGATTGGATTTGAACTTAGCTCCTGACTCCATCCACTGAACACCTAACTTCTCAGGTAGCAGGAATACAGACTAATTAGTCTTTGTTATGGTTCAGGTGATATAGGAAATCTTTCAGTTGTTCTAATGCCATCACTGAAAACATGTACCCAATTAAAAGATAAGGTAGCATCAATAGGTCCTTTGATATAGATTGTTGATCTAATGTTTTGTGAATCCTTTCTTGACTACTCAAGCCTTCTTTGTACAGATCTCCTTCTCTGAACTATAGGACTATTCTCTGGAAACATGGAGCACTGGGTAACTAAATTCAAACAGAATTATATCAGAAATTCAACAGGGAAAATGCGGGTTGGACTGCCATTTCTTTAACTGGTTTATCCAGGATAATCTTGTTATGATACAGTTTATTTATTATTCCCTATTTTTACTCTACTGTAGAGGTTTAAAACCTAGGATACACATAGCCCTAGGAGGTACAAAAGGTGTGTCAAGGGGGCATGAGGAATATTTGGTAAATTCCTCTATTGTACTATAAAAAATATTCTATTCACAGTAGAACTTATGGATTGAAGAGTTGTAAGGGGACAAGAGTAGGGTGGAAAAGGGAGGAAGAATTTATACATGGAAAATTTTGAAAGACACAAGTGGAAGAATAATTCTTTCTGACTGAAGCCAAATGAATGACCTTTGTTGTTTGTGAAAGCCTTTTCATATGAGCTACAAAAACAAACAAAAACTGCAGGTGTTATGAGACAAAAAGACCAGATCAGTCAGAAGCAGTATTTGACAAAATAAAAAATGACACTTAGAAATGGATGCCATTTGATCACATCTTAAGTAAGGCAGGAGAAGGGGATGAGGACCTGAGATTGCTTTGTATCTGTTTTAAATTTTGTTTTCTTAATGTCTTGGCCACCTCTGTGAGCTCCAGGAGAGAAAAATATTCCTTCACAGTGCTATCTAAATTTCATAGAAATGAGGATTTGAGGTGGGGAACTGTTAGTGTTGATATTGCTGAAGGCGGCTGTAGCTTCCTACTTCCTTCCCAAGGGATTTTTTTCCTCTCCTTTTCATCCAAATGCCTTAAAAAACAAACAAACAGACAAACAAACAAACGACAACAACAATAAAGCTTCAGCCTTCAGGTCTGCTTTGGAGTTAGCTTCCTCTTTTGCTGAACTGGGAAGAAATACAAATTCCAGGCTCTTTATCTACTTAGGACCCTTGCAAGGCAGCCAATCTAAGCCTTGCCAAAAGAACTGTTACAAAAGATTAATTCATCCATTTAAAAAATGTTATGTATATATGCATGGCAAACTCTAGAATTACTTCGCTTTCATACTGAATAAGAAGTTTCTGAAGTTTTTACTGAAAGAGCTATGGGTACCAAAAGAGGTTGGGTAAATGACTTCTATCATACTTTTCTTGGTGTTAATTTGATATAAGCTTCCTAATCATTGGTCCACATGACTGTTCATTTTTATTCTTATCAGTTATTGAAGAGTAGCAGCATTACTGATGAATCCATTGGGCTTTAAGGCCCAGTGAAAAGGTGGGCCCCATTTATCAAGCATTATTTCTCAATTCCTAAGTCTAGTTTGACTTGGCTTCTGGTAGAATGCTGGTATGCCATAGTAAACAGATGAGCTAGATATATAAATACTACATAGATGCTTAGATAGATAGATAGATAGACAGATAGATAGATGCTTAGATAGATAGACAGATAGACAGATAGAAAGATAGATATCATTTAAAAAATTTAGTATTTTCCAGACACTGTGCTAAGCATTACTGATACGTAAACAATCAACACAGCCTTTGCCTACAAGGAGCTTATTAAATTCTAACTGGGGAAGACATCACACAAAGGGGAGCTGGAAAGTGTTAAAGATGGCACGGTGTAGTGTACAGATGACTGAGAAATGGTTTGGAGGCCAGATTCCAAACATGCTGTGGTAAAAACTCACCTATTGGAACCAAGAATGGTTTTGGTGCTGGAGTGTGGGGGTGGGGTTAAAGGTGTTGGCTAGAGTAGGCCATTGTGGTCTGGAAGGGGCCCAAAAGTAGCATAGAGATCTGGTTCTGGTAAAGGTAAGGCCAAAACTCACCTATCAGATCCAGGCATCTCAAGGTCAAAGTATGTTTCTGCTGGGGAGGAGAGAGATAATGATCATTGGAGAGTAGACAGCATGATATAAAGATGGCCAGCAAGAGGTACTGAAAAGTTGGCACCTTCCCTGCTGAATGAAGAGAGATGACTAGGCCAGATTCAGTTCTATCTTTGGTTTGTGTGAAATTATGAATTGATTTTTACCTTAGTTCTTGATCTATTATCCTTCCTCTTTTCCTTGTCAGAAAGAATTTGTTGTAATGCTTCCCACTTATTCTTCTCTTCCCATTAAGATTATTTTTTTTCAAATCACAGAATTTCCCTTAAATTTGTTCATAGTAAAAAAACAACAAAAACCCAATACTATCTCAAGAGAATTCTTGTTTATTAAAATGAAAGCAAATATTATTTTTCTGTTGTAGAATTATGTCTTTCTTCCTTCCCCACAAATGATAGGTATTGTTTTATCCCCGTTATTTACTGAGTCTTTTTTTCCTCCAATTTATTGCTCTGTAGTTATTCCATATATATTGATTTAGATATAGAGCTATTAATACTTTATTTTATGTTCATATTCTTTTCAGAAAAAAATCTTTAAAATACTCTTTATATGCTATTAGGTCTATCCATAGATATACATATGCGTACATACATACATACATATATACATATACATATATATACATATAGATAGATAGATAGATAGATAGATAGATAGATAGATAGATAGATAGATATATTTAGTAAGGCAATCGGGGTTAAGTGACTTGCCCAGGGTCAGATAGCTAGTAAGTGTCTGAGGTCACATTTGAACTCAAGTATTCCTGAATCCAGGGCTAATGCTCTATCCAAGTGTGCCATCTAGCTGCCCCATCCAAATATTCTTATACACCTCTTGTTTGTTTGGTTTTTTTTTTTTTTTGCCTTCCTGTAGGGTGTTTATTGGAGTTATAGTTTCATAGACTAGAACTGATAATGATCTCAGAGGCCATTTTGCATACTTTACTCAGAGAGGTTTAATTATTTAACCAAGGTCACACAGGTAGTAAAATAGCAGGGACAAGATTCAATTTTCTGCCTGTATAAACATGGCAAAATTCTTAATAGTAGAAAAATTTAAAAAAAGTAATCAAGATACAAAATTATTTGCTTACTCTGCCACAAATTTTTTAAAAAAGAAACTGTTCTCTGTAAAATAAATAAATGAATAAAAATTTGTACAATGTCTGTATTTATGTAGCCCTTTACGATTAAACATGTTGGCACCTATACTATATCTCATCTTAATCTTAACATGAGTTGGGTGGAATTATATCCCGATCATGCAGATAACAAATTTGCTATTCAGAAAGAAAGGAATAATCATCTGCAGCATCTACTATATACCAGACTCTGTATTAAGTGCTTTTTTTTTCAAATATTGTCTCATTTGCAACCTATGAGTTAGATGTGTTGGAAAACAGGCAAACTGAGGTCACATAGCTAGTAAGTATCTAGACCGTGTCCTGATTGAGCCAACTAGAAATATCTGAGCTAGAACTGAAACAGCTCATGTATTTTAGAGCAGGAAAGAACCTTATAGGTTACCTAGCTCAATTTCCTCATATATAGATATGAAAACTGAGACCTGGAGAAGTGACTTGTGCAAGGTCACATAGTTATCTAGTAGCCAACCCAGTACTGGAACTGACATTCTTTAATTCCAATCCCAGTGCCCTTGTTTCAATCCCACAATGCCTTTCTTCCCTTGATACCCAGTCTAATGCTCATTCTGCCATTATTGTCAATACGTTATTTTACTTGGAGTGACTTACACTTCATTTGGTATTTCAAAAAGAAATAACGTCACTATTAAAAGTGTGCTGACCTGTATACAATCATTTTTTAAAGTAATACAATCCTCTCTTCACTTGATTTTAAAAATTAATTTACTTAGGTAACCACATGTTTTTGTTCGTGCCTGGCTTTCTGTTGAAATTCACCCTCACTGGGAGCCATGTCTCCTCCATTCAGTCTCTGGTACTTTGTTAGTATTTCTCAAACGCACTTATCATATCATAGTTACTTGTATAATCTTCTTTTCTCCATAATCTTTTTTATAAGCTCTTTGAGGGGAAAGTCCCTGTTATTTATCTTTGTATCTTCCTCAAGTCCTAATATGATGCATGGCACACAGTGGGCACTCAAATATTTGTTGAATTAATGTAAAAAAAAAACACTTAAAAAACCCCCACAAGCATGGAGCTGTTTCAAATGACTTCAAAACCCTCTACATATTAAGCAGCCCACATGTTTCACTGTCCACAAAGGGTTAGCAGGCACTATTGAAAGAACTAGGGAGCTTTTGATTTTAATTGTAACTGCAATCCTCTCCATGGAAGCCTCAAACGAATCATTTGGAGTCTGGGGGGAGATGTGAGTTTTTTTCTGCTATAGATGCTTTACCTTGCTGATACATTAAAAGGTATAATCCCAGTGAAATGCAAATCACTGTTCTTGAAAACAAATCACAGATGGAGATAACAGGACTGCCCAGTGGCACTAAAGCATCCGTGAGCCTATCTGAGGGTTATTTCTTTCAGGTCCAAATTGCAGCAGGCCTGTTATCAGGGGTAATAGGGTGCTGCTGAAGCACATTGATTACAAGGCTATGGTAAACAATCCTTTTAAATTCTGTCTCTGAATGGAAATACAATACAACAGTTATCAGTTAGATTCAAATAGATTCATAAAGGAGAAAAGGCTGGCTAGTCCCCTCTTGCTTTAACTCCCTTCCCAACCCCATAAATGGCCCCACCCCAGGTTCCCTTCTTTTGACACTAATTCTTAGCCCTGCATAATAAGTGCTTACTTTTGTGGGGTCTTAATTGGGATGGTGTGAGCACGTGTGTGTGTGTGTGTGTGTGTGTGTGTGTGTGTGTGTGTGTGTGTGCATCTGTGTGTGTATAAGGGGCTGGTGGGTGAGGGGAGGTGGAGTGCATGAGGGGGAAGCAGAAATCAATGACTTTTATTTGTCTTGTGATTATAATGGCTGGGGAGCGTGATGGGTTCACCTTAAAGCAAAAGCAAAAGATGTTTGACTGGGGAGACAGGAATTCCTGTCAGAAGGTAACAAGGGATTCTGAGAGCAAGCAAAGATCCCAATTTTCTAGCTCTTCAAGTCTCTTTCGTTTTTCTTGGTATGACAATATTAACAGAAATTTACATGTCTAGAGAGTTTTAAGAATGGCAAAGAATTTACTTGGCAACAACCTTATGAGGTAGTATTGCAAGATTATTTTTTGGTTCTAGCCTGTGATGTCATGGGTGTAGGGAACTCCTTGTTTGGAATTTCCCTCTCTCAATGTAACTCTTCGACTACTCTGTAACTCATAGTCTTAAATGAAACATTATTGCCTATACAGCTGGGCCTATAGCAGGTTCATAATAGAAGTTTGTCCATCGAGAGCACTAATAAAATGCTGTGATTTGCTCAGAGAAACACACACAATATTTGTCGGAGGTAGGACTTGAACCAAGGCCTTCCTGACTCTTAGATAAGCTTTACCCACTAAGTTAGGCTGCCATTACAAGTACTATCCCCAGTTTATAGATGTACACACTGAGGCTTTGAGAGATTTACTCATCTTTTATCACACAACTAAGGAGTTCTTGAAGTAGGCTATTCTCCCTTCTCCCTTTTCTTACCCAGGTAGGGGTTGGACTTAATGGTATCTGAGATTCCTTTAAAGTTTAAGAGTCTATTATTCTATGGCTCTGTTACACAGGGAAGATAAAGCCCATAATGGTCTGAGTGGACAAGGAAAGACTTAGTATAGGGAAGTCTACTCAAAGGTTCAGGTTTCTGTTGCAGAAAACTATTTCTGGGCCTTTACTAGAAGACAGCCATTTCTAAAAAAAAAAGTTTTCTAGACGAAAACCATTTAGCATTCTGGGTTGTCTGAAACTCTTAAGTTTTATTCAATTTAATTCAACATATATTTTAAAAGTTGCTGTTCATACTTAAGAGGACCAATGGCATCACAAGAGTGATGTCTTGGCTTGCATGTGAGTTGGATTTAAATGAAGCAGAGCTGCAAAAAGTTGTCAACCTCACTCTCTCTTCCAGAGTCTTCCAAGTCCAGTAGCAAGACAAAAATCTAGGAGAGTGGTGATGGCCCAGGATGCAGTGGATGACCTTGGCATCTTTGATGTCTGACCAAGCTCTGTAACTCCACGGTGTCTTCTTCAAGTGCCTTCATGGCTGTTGGAACAAATTGTTCTCATCTGTCCATTCTGCTGGGAGAAGTCTTCTCATCCTTTGGGTAGATACCCACCTAAGCCTGTCTCAACCCTTAACCTGGTTTAGCCTCTCTGCTGAGATGGTTTTTACCAGGTTATGGTCACTGTGCACGCTGTAGCTTCTTGGAGTCACAGGTGAGGGCTGAGTGGCAAGTGGACATGAAAGGTGGATGAGTAGCCCTGAAAAGGGCTCAGCAAGCCTTCACATCAGAGGTTCTAGTCTTCTGTGAACACCCCATATATCCCATTTTAAAAGTAGCTATATACTAAGAAGGGACATGGTGAAGGAGTTAACAAGCTGGCCTCTGAGACAGGAAGACCTAGGATCCAGTCCTACTTTTAATACATACTGGCTTTGCGACCTTGGGCAAGTCATTTAACTTCTCAATTTTCTAGGCAAATTAATAAAACTCTAAGTTGCCAAGAAAATGCTTACCTGCCCTATTGTTAGAAATTCCTCCTGGGAGCCCCCCAATAAAATCACAGATCAGTCGCTATCTCTGTCATATGCTGATTCACACAGATGATTCAAAAACCAAAACAAAAGAGTCCCTAGCCTCAAAGAGTTTGATGATGGTGTTAGTAAGATTGAGAGTACATATGATTCTGAAACTAACATCCCTATCTCCCTGATACATCCTCCTGGTGTTGCCCGCTGTCTGATGTTAGGTTAGCTCTCAATTGAGTTGGATCTCAATTTACTCATCTTTAAAAAGATGGATATTCAGCAAATAAATAGCTAATGTTCTGGTCTTCTGAGAATATAGAGTGATGAAGGACTTTTAGAAACCCCAGCAAAATTAATTTTAGGTATAAAATTAGAATAAAGTAAGATTTTAAGCACAAGGCCTTGACCATAAGTGAACCACTTTTTGACACATCTGACGACACACTCAACTCTAGGATTTAATGGTGGCTAACATTGGTGGGCTAAGAATTTTCTCCAAATTTAGTAGTTGCATAATGTTATATGCACACTTTTTTTTTCATCATGTTGACTTTGTAGATGCTACCCTTAACATTTAAAACCACCAAAATAACTTTGATAATGCACTTTAAATTCTACTGTTTATGACTTGTGGGTGAGGAATGGTACAGGAGAGATAAGGTATAATTAGATTTCTTCCTGATGTATTTCATGCTTTTTTGCAGAATAAGATAGAGCTTAAGTACTATATGTGGGGGTTATGATAATTAAATGGCAAGTCTGTGTGACTGCTTTAAAAGTTCTAAACCAGCTTTACTTTGTATCCAAGAAACATATCATAACGTGCATCTCCAGGACAGAGTTTGTGCAATGGAAACAGAAGCTTTTGTGGAGCATTTTATTTGTAAGCTATTTAGAAAATCTAGAGGAGAAAAGCTGTTACCTATATCTAACTGTGGTTTATTGGATGAGTGCCTTTAATTACATTTTCCTGACTTTTAAATTATATTGCTCAGATAAGATGTAACTAACTATTTGTAGCCATTGTATTTTTTCTCATAAGAGACCTGCATTTTGGGGTGTGGAAATCCACACGCTATATTAGCATTTGAGGCATGTCTATACATATTGGATCTCTGTATGTTAATGTTTACTAGCATGATGTAGCTTTGAAATGTAAGGACCTTGGGTGGAGACTCCCTGGCCATTTTTTAAAGTTATAATCCTGTTTGCTTCAGTTTCCTCATCTGTACAATGAGCTTGATAAGGAAACGACAAACCACTCCAGTGTGTTTGCCGAGACAACTCCAAATGGCATCATTAAGAATTGGACATGACTGAAAAGACTGAACAATAACAAAAACCTGATCTAACCTATTTTTGTGACTCTTAGTATTCCAGGCACCTCTCTAAAAGTATAAGTGACAGAGGACTTGGTGATGTGTTGATGAAGGAAGTTCATTACCAAGAATTCTCTAAAGTGGCGAAATCACAAGTTCATAACCCTGCCCCCACACACGTACAAAAATTTAAAGAAAAGTACGAATATCAATTTATTTTAGGCTTATACTTTTCTGGTGTTCATGCTTAACTGGGAACAGCGTTCTATCCTTCCTAAATAGTCTAACACATCCTGCCTGGGAATTGGAACACATCAAGATATATGTTTACAAAGCCCAACTCACAGTTCAGGAATATTTAAATCTAATAAAACAACATGTGCTTCAACAGTCATAATTTAAGCTGAAACATTTAATATATTGCCACAATCACATGCCCTGTAAAAAATATCAGTCACACCATTTGACACAATAACTGATATAGAAGAAATAGAGAAAATCTGCAAGTGTATTGCTTAATCATAAATGTCAGATTTGGCCACTGGTTTCTTTTATTTTTTTTTAATCCTCAGAAGCAACTTTTTTTTTTCCTGGTAACATAAGCTGTTCTAAATGTATCAAATTTATTTCTTCATGATCATGATATTAAATAATAGATACAAATGAAGGGGAGCCTGTATTTCATTGCAAATTCAATTCAGCCATAAAGGCAGCTGACAACACAAATTTGTAACAAATTGGGCAATTCAAGATGCTATATGAAAGAATGCTATGAAACACAGAGACCATTTGAGCAAATGGAGTCGAAAAATACGCCTGTTGTTTTCACTTCATGATAATCATCATCTACCTAGGCCACAGGATAAGGCCCGCTTTCTTGGTTCATGACCATTAAGAAACAACTCTCCCATTGTTACTTTGAATGTGGAGAAGTTACAAATGGTGGGGTGTATAGGAAACAAAGAGGCGGGAATCATTTAGTGCAACCCTACACTTAGACAGGTGCCAGTCTTAGACATTTTAATTGATCTCATTTGCTACTTATACCTGTAAATCGCACTGTTATCATCACTGAACATGGAATGGAAACCAGAATTTGTCACTGACTAAAGATAGCTGAGTAAGTCCTCAAATGGAACCACCATATAGATTTCCTGGCTAAGTTTCCCAACAGTACATTAGATTGAAATTAGATACTTGGAAAAATACAAATTACATGGAGGCCTCTTGTTTCTTTATACCACATTGACACAAAACATGGTTTAAAATTCTACTGCCAAGAATACATATCACGTACTGTGGTGGTTTCTTTCTTTGTTCCGTCCCTCCCCTCCTTTTTTTTTTTAATGGGAAAGAAACTTTTGAAGTTGTAAAGGGTTCTCTGTTGTTATACGGTAAAAGAAATTCAAGGCTTATCCAAAGCCCTAGTAGAGAGTGCATTCTCTTACAGCACTCTCTGGTATCTGAATGACAGAAAGATACAGGCCAAGAACAGCATGGAGAAAATGGGTTGAGGATAAAGAAGCTTTTAAAGGTTGTAGGTTTCATGGGAGCTTAGGCCTGAGGCACAGAGTTTATGCTTAGGTAATACCTATTTGATGAGTAGCCAAAGGATGGGTACTCATTGACAAGTCTTCAAGATAGCATTCAGAGGCAATACTGCAAACTTAGTTATTGTTGTTGTTTAGTCATTTCAGTTGTGTCTGACTCTTTGTGATCCCATTTGGGGCTTTCTTGACAAAGATATTGGAGAGGGTTGGCGTTTCCTTCTCCAGCGTACCTTACAGATAAGGAAATTAGAGCAAACTGGACTAAGTGACTTGCCCAGAGTCACACAGCTAGTGTTTCTTTCTTTCTTTTTCTTTTTCTTCTTTTTCTTCTTTTTTTACTTAATTAATTTATTTTTAGTTTTCAACATTCACTTCCATAAGATTTTGAGTTTTAAATTTTCTCCACTTTCTACTTCTTCCTCCCCTGCCCCAAGACAGTGTACAATCTGATATAGGCTCTACTTATACATTCATATTAAACATATTTTCCCATTAGTCATGATGTAAAGAACAATTAGAACTAATGGGAGGAACCATGAGAATGAAGCAATAAAACAAAACAACAAAGGAAAAGGAGAACAAATAGTATGCATCTATCTGCATTCAGACTCCATATTTCTTTGTCTGGATGTGGAAGCTACTACGTTTCTGAAGCCACATTTGAACTCAGGTCTTCCTGACTTCATGTCTTGAGCCTTATCCATTGTGCCACCTAGCTGCCCCTGTACTGAGAACTGCTATGTGTTAAACTGTATTATAATTAGCCCAAAGTTCCATTATTACTATTCAATTCAACAATAACAAATTTGAGCATCATATACCTTTACTCAGACAATCAACTCTACCTCCTTCCCACCAGTTAGTTATATTCTGCCCTTGGGTAACTTGAGAAATATGTATGCTTTTGCCTTATCTTGACTTATCCAGGCCTCAATGCCAAGTGGTGGGAAAATAACCATCCCTGACCCTTTCCCTTCCTGGATCTCTTTTATATGCTATCTTGCTCCTTTAGAACATAAGCTATTTCAAATGCAGCCAAAATTAGAAGGAAAAGAGGCAACTTGGAGGTGGGGGGGAGGAAGGGGGTTTGTAGTAAGTTTTTCTGATAACTGCCTCATTTCTCAAATATTTGGATATTGAGCCAAATTTATAAAAGTAAGAGCCATTCCCCAGTTGAAAAATGGTAAAAGGATATGAGCAGGAAATTTTCAGAAAAAGAAATCAAAGCTATCAATGGTCACATGAAAAAAAATGCACAAAATAACTGATTAGAGAAATGCAAACTAAAATAATTCTGAGATACCAACTCATACCTATCAGTTTGGCTAGCATGAAAGAAAAAAAGAAAATGAGAAAGGCTGGAGTGGATGTGGAAAAATTGAGACACTAATGCACTATTGGTGGAGTTGTGAAATAGTCCAACCATTCTGGAGAACAATTTGGAAGGACGTCCAAAGGGCTATAAAACTGTGCATACCCTGTGATGTAGCAATACCACTACTAGGTATGTATCCCAAAGAGATTAAAGAAAAGGGACAAAAAGACCTATTTACACAAAAATGTTCCTAGTAGCTCTTTTTGTGTTGACTAAGAACTGGAAATTAAGGGGGATGCCCATCAGTTGGAGAATGGCTGAATAAGTTATAAGATTTTGATGGAACATTACTGTACTATAAGAAATGATAAGGAGGATGGTTTCAGAAAAAAAACTGGAGAGACTTATATGAACTGATGCAAAGTGAAGTGAGCAGAACCAGAACATGGTACACAGTAACAGCAATATTGTAAGGATAATCAACTGTGAAAGACTTAGCTACTCTGATCAAGATGTTGATATAAAACAACTCCAAAAGACTCAAGATGAAAAATGCTCTCAATTTCCAGAGAGAGAACTGATGAACACTGAATGCGGAGTGAAGCATACTTTTTAAAAAACATTCTTTATTTTTTTTTGTTTTATTTTATTTGTGTTTTCTTTTGCAACATGACTAATATGGAAATGTGTTTTACATGACCTGGCATTTATAATCAAAATCACATTGCTTGCCTTCTCAAGGGGGAACGGGAGGGAGAGAATTTGGAACTCAAAATTAAACAAAAAGATTGTTAAACTTTTTTATATGTAATTGGAAAATAATGAAATAAATAAAAATAATTGTAAAAAAAAAAGAGTAAAAGCTACTTGCAGGTCAGGACTACCTTACTTCTATTTATATCCTCAGTCCTTAGTACTGTGCCTGTCACATAGTAACTGGTTAATAAGTACACTTTTTCCATCTCTGTCCATCTATCTCTCTGTCTCTCTCAGACACACACACAGACACACATTTAATTCAATCAATATTTATTAAGTATCTACTATATTCTTGTCACTGCCTTTGGGAGTAGAATGTAAAGCGAGGTTTAGAAAGAAAGAAAGTTTAAGAACACAACTGACTTCTAGACAAGTGGATGAATAGAGGTGCAAGGGAGTCAGTTTTATCACTAATGCTGAGTACATTCCTCTCATCATTATCTTCTTTAGAAAGAGGGATATGGGAAGCAAGAAGAGGAAAATATATGATAGAATAAGATGGAGAAAATGTACAATGTTGAGAATTGTGAATGTGGATAGGGTGACTTGATTTATGAAAGGCAAAAAGGCAGAATATGTTAGATATAAGTATTTAAATAAGAATTTAAAGTATGTTATTTAAAAGACAGAATTAAAATAAGGAGCTGGAGTAAGAGCCAACTGAACTCAAAAAGGTGGGGATAGCAAACATGGTCTCAAACAATGAAATAGCAATAATAGATTGGTTTAAAATAGATATACATTGAACGACATTATACTTAAACCACCATAAACTATATATTAAAGTCAATACTTAACATATTTGTACTGGTATTTAAATGCTTAGAGAAAAAGTTAAAAGTTATTAGGAGAAATATATAGTAAAATTATAACAGTTGGAGAATTCAATGTATGTTTTTTAGATATAGAGGAATCTAACAAATAAATAAGAAAGTGCTTAAAAACCTGATTAGATTTTGAGCAAATTATATATGCTAGACTACTGGTGATTATTGAATATGAAAAGAAAGAACTATATTATACATATTTTGAAGCTATGCATGTTGCCTTTACAAAAAATGTCCATATATTAGTAAATAAAAAGCACACAAATACAGAAAATGAGTAATAATAAACATATCATTTGCCAACCAAAAAGGAGTGAAATTATGTTAAACAAATTGAAGAAAGTATTAAAAATTCATGGAACACTATATATTTTCATCCTAATGGATTGTGCCCATGAGCAATCATAGTAACATTAGATAATTTCATCAAAGAAAATTAAAACAAAATATATATCATAATAAAATTTGGGAGATGAGGATAAAGACATATTTAAGGACAAATTTATATGCTGAAATACTTTTATCAATTAAAAAGTTAAAGAACAGATTTTTTTAAAGATACATAAGCAGCTAAAGAAACCTACCATGCCAACAAAATAAAAAAAAATACCAATATGCATTCTGTCCCAGATATTCTGTCCCAAAATAAAATACAAAAATCTTTAGCTAATTTAATTTAAAAAATAAGGAGGATTTACAAGCGAATTCTATCAAACATTTAAAGACCAACTAATTCCATTAATTAAATTATTTGGAATAATAGGCAAAGAAGGGGTCCTACTGAACTCCTTTTATGAAACAAACACGATACTGATACCTAAACCAGGAAAAGTAAAAACAAAGAAAGAAAACAATAGCCCGCTGAAAGCCTTACCAGTCAGAGCAGGTATGAAACAAGGTTGCCCACTATCACCAATATTATTCAATATTGCATTGGAGATCTTAGTAATAGCAATAAGAGAACAAAAAGAAATACAAGGAATCAGAATAGGAAACAAGGTAATAAAACCACCTTTTTTTGCAGACATTACTATTCTTAATTAAATTATTAGTCATTTCAACTAACTTTTTAGTTAGCAAAGTAGCAGGATATAAAGTAAATCCACACAAATCATCGTTATTCCTATATGTCACCAACAAAACCCTGTAAGAGATATCCCATTTAAAATAACTCTGGATCAAATAAGATACCAGGGAATATATCTGCCAAAAGAAGCTCAGGAACTATATGAAAATATGTATATTAAAAAAACTTTTTATATCAGTAAAATGAGATTTAAATAATTGGAGAAATATTAATCGTTCATGAGTAGGTAAGGCCAAAAAGATAAATATTATCAAAACTTCAATAAATGCTTTGGAAAAACAAGAAAATAAGAAATCCATACCAAATTCCTTCTATGATACAAATACAGTCTTGTTACCTAAATCAGGGAGAGATGAAATAAACATTGACCTAAAAACTGGAAATAAAAGATTAGCAAAGAGGCAATAACAACATATCAAAAATATAGTCTGAAATAAGAATTTCTTAAGGAAAATTATAAATACTATAGGCCTTATGAACACCAAGAAAGAGAGAAAGGTAATTAGAAAATACATAATAGATAATTTTGATTTCATGAAATTGAAAAGTTACTGCACAAAATTAACTCATCTGACAAAGAAGGCAGACAACTAAGAAAATCCTTTGTATTAAATACTGCTGATAAATGTTTGATATGTAACATATTTATATAACTAACAGAAATATATATGTATCTCTCTGTATATACATGAATGTGCATATGTATGCATAAACACACATATGTATGTCCCAAATTCATCTTCCAATCAATAAGTAGTTTAAGAATATGATAGAGCAGTTCCCCAAAGAATTGAAAAGTTTTATCAATCAAAAGAAAAAGTACTTTGAATTACTAACAATATGTTGTTGTTCAATCATTCAGTCATGTATGACTCTTCATAATCCCATGGACCATAGCACATCAGGCCTTTTATATCATCTGCTCTTTCAAAGTCTAAGTTCATGTTCATTGTTTACATGATATTATATATCTATCTCATCCTCTGCCATACCACTTTCCTTTTTCCTTCAAACTTTCCCAACATCAGGTTTTTTTTTTCCCAATAAGTCCTATCTTCTCCTTATGTGGCCAAAGTATTTAAACTTCAGCTTCATTATTTGATTTTCTAGTGAATAGCCTGAATTAATTTCTTTAAGTATTGACTTATTTGATCTTCTTGCTGTCCAAGGAACTCTCAAAAGTCTTCTCTAGCACCACAATTTAAAAACATCGACTCTGTGGCATCAACTTTCCTTATAGTCCAACTCTTTTTTTTTTAATTTATTTTTATTTTTAGGCAGTTGGGGTTAAGTGACTTGCCCAGGGTCACACAGCTAGTAAGTGTCAAGTGTTTGGTCTGAGGCTGGAATTGAACTCAGGTCCTCCTGACTTCAGGGTCGGTGCTCTATCCACTGTGCCACCTATAGTCCAACTCTTACAGTCATACATTGCTATTGGAAAAAAAAATCTTTTCCCTCTATTTGCCAGGAAATGATGGGACCAGTTTTAAGATCTTAGTTTTTTAATGTTAAGTTTCAAGTCAGCTTTTACACTCTCCTTTTTCATCCTCATCAAGAGGCTTCTTAATTCCTCTTCATTTTCTGCCATCAGAGTGGTGTCATCTGTACATCTGAGATTATTGATATTTCCCTTAACAACTTTACTTCCAGCTTTTGATTCATTCAGCTAGAAGCTTTGTGCTGTACTATACTATACAAGTGCTATACTCACTATACAAGTTAAATAAATATGGTGACAATATACAGCCTTGTTATGCTCCTTTCTCAATCTTAAACCAATCAGTTGTTCTATGTTTGGTTCTCAGTGTTGCTTCTTGAGCCACATATGGGTCCCTTCAGGAGACAAGTAAGATGATCTGGTGTTCCCATCTCTTTGAGGACTTGCCACATTTTGTTGTGATGCAAACAGTCAAAGGTTTTAGTGTACTCAATGAAACAGAAGTAGATTTTTTTTTCTGAAAATTTTTCTTCCTTGCTTTCTCCATAATCCATTGAATGTTGGCAATTCAGTCTCTAGTTCCTTTGCCTCTTCAAAAACCAGCCTGCTCTTCTGGTGATTCTCAGTTTACATAATGCTGAAACCTAGGTTGCAGAATCTTAAGCAAAACATTGCTGACATGTGAAATGAGTACAGTGGTTCAGTCATTTGAAAATTCCTTGATATCACCCTTTTTAAAGTTTGGGATGTAAACTGATCTTTCTTTATCCAGTGGCCACTGTTGTGTTTTCCAAATTTGCTGTCATATTAAGTGCAGCATTTTAATAGCTTTATCTCTTACAGTTTTAAGTAGCTCAGATGGAATTCCATCATCTCCACCAACTTTATTATTAGCAATGCTACCTAAGGCTCACTTGACTTCATTCTCTAGGATGTCTGTCTCTAGATAAGTAACCATACGATTGCAGGTATCAGTGATGTTGAGATCTTTCTTATATAGTTGTATTTTTTCACCTCTTCTTAATCTCTTCTGCTTCTGTTAAATCCCTACCATTTTTTGTCTTTTGTCATACCCATATTAGCATGATATTTTCCTTTGATATCCCTAATTTTCCTTGTCTATGTTTCCTGTTCTATTGTTTTCTCCTATTTCTTTTAATTTCTCATTTAAGAAAAATCTCTCTCCTTGCTATTTTCTAGAATTCTGCATTCAATTGCATATATCTTTTATTTTTCCTTTACCTTTCCTTTTCCTTCTTTCCTCAGCTATTTGTAAAGCCTCATTAGGCAGCCATTTTGCTTTTTTGCTCTTTTTTTTCTTTGAAATTCAACAAGAAAACAATGTACAGTATGACTACAACAATATACATATAAAGAAGATCAATCACAAGACATTTGAAACTCAATTTTGAGAAGTTGTTGGACCCAACGTAGATATATTAAAACACACTACCTTCCTCTCCTTTGCAGAAAATGAGTACTATCGAACACTCTATATAACATCAGATACATTTTTTTTAAATATGGTGATCTGTTGTGCATAGTTTTATTTCTGTTCTTCCTTTTTTTTCTTTAAAAACAAAAAAAAGTTATAAGAGATGACTCTCTGAGAGGGGAAGGATAATACAGGAGGGAATATAGGTGATATAAAAAATATCAATGCAAATTTACTTAAAATAAAAATAAAGCATATGTCCCTATTTTTTTCCTTTAGCAAGTAGCAGAAGGTGAACATAAATATAAATATTTTTTGAAGATTGAAGGTTTTGCAACACTTTGTGGTCACTATTCTAAAGAACAGCTGGAACTATACCACTATGAAAATATAGATGATATAGAAAATGTGAATACTCCCCTGAAACCCCCTTCTGTATTTTTTATCTCTCTTTTTTTACCTACATATTTTCAAATTGCTTCATTTAGCTAGACTGTAAATTCCTTGATTGCAGGGATTATTTAACTTTTGTCTTTGTAATGCCTTGTGTATGGTAGATGTTTAATAAATTCATGTTGATTGATTCATTGATTAAATGTGTACTAACTCTAAGACATATTTCAGAAAATTTGTCTTAATATTTTATTGAAATTTAACATTCAATGAATAAATATCATAACTTTTTTTTTCTGCCATCCATTACTGTCCATGACCCACCTTCCAGCCCAGCCCTTCTGACAGAAGCACTCCTTCAAAAGAAATACAGACAGTCAGGCAAAAGAAATTGACACATTGCCTGTGATTGAGAATGTATGTCTGTTTCTTTTTTGTTTTGTTTTTTTACCTCTCATCATCTCTCTGATAAGAGGTGGAAGACATTTTTAATCATTGGTCTGGTGTTAAGATTGGTTATAACATTGGTCAGAGTTCTGAAGTCTTTTGGAATTGTTTCCCCTCACATTATGTCACAATGATAGTGTTATTGATATAATTTCACTAACTTTAGTCCGCATTAGTGTATCAAATTATCAACATACTCTGAATCTATAATATGTCTAGTTCTTATGGCTCAATAAAGTTCCATTACATGCATATGTCACAACTTATTCATCTAGTCCTCAATTGTTGGATAATTATTTTGCTTGTAATTCTTTGGTAAAACAAAAAGTGCTTCAATAAATATTCATATATATGGTGTGTGTGTGTATGTGTGTGTGTGTGTGTGTGTGTGTGCGTGTGTGTGTGTGTGGTTTCCCTCTGTCCTTAGCCTTATTGGGATATATGCTTACTAGAATGTTAAAGAGGTATAGAGTTAGTTACCTTTTCAGTGTAGTTCCAAATTGTTTTCCAGAATTGTTCACTGAATTCATAGTTGTACAACAGTGCAGTAGTTTGCTTGTCCTTTCATATCTCCTCTAACTATTGGCATTTTCTTCTTCTGTCACATTTGCCCATCTGAAAGAATAAGATAGACCATCAGAACTGTTTTAAATTAGGCTTCTCTTATTACAGGAGAAATATTCTTTTTGAAATATGGGTCAGATAGGTGGCTCAATGGATAGAATACTGAGCCTTTAGTCAGGAAAGCCTAACTTCAAATCTAGCCTCCTCTACCTACTAGCCTGTGCGACCAGACAAGTCATTTAACCCTGTTCATCTCAGTTTCTTATGTGTAAAATGAGCTGGAGAAGGAAATGGCAAACCACTCCAGTATCTCTGCCAAAAAACACCCCACAAGAAAAAAACAAGCAAAAAAAGTTTTCACAAAGAGTCAGAAATGACTGGAAGTGATGATAACATTTTTGTATGTTCTTTTAATTTTGATTTTTCTTTATTTGAGAACTACCTATAATTTTTACCAATCAACAAGAGTTTATTAAGCACTTACTATGTACTTAGCACTGTACTAAATGATGGAGATATGAAGAAATGAAGGAGCTCAAAGTATGATGAGGGAGACAACATGTATATAAATAGATATATACAGGATATGCCAGGTAACCTTGGAGAGAAAAGAACTAGCAGCTGGGTGGATGAAGAAAGGCCTTTTGTAGATATCTGTGTTTGAGTTGATTTTCATTGGAAGCCAGGCAATCCAAGAGGCAGAATTGATTAGTAGACCATTCCAAGCATTGGGGACTTTCATTGAAAAGCCACAGGGGCAAAGCATGAAATGTCTATTATGTTTTAGGAACAGTAGACTGTTGACACTTATAGCATGTGGAAGGAAACAAAGTATGAGAAGAGTAAAAAGGAAGAAATGGGCCTGTGTGTGGAGACACTAAAATGCCAAATAAAGAATTTCATATTTGACACTAGAGGTAATAGAGAGTCACTTGAGTTTATTAAGCACAGAGATAATATTTTCAGACTTATATGTTCAGAAAATCGCTTTGGTAGCCATGTGGAAAAAAAGACTGGAATAGGTAGAGATTTGGAAGAGAGAAAGATTAGAAGGCTATTGCCAAAAGTCCAGTTAAGAGGTGATTAGATACTATATTAGTTCAGTGACTGTATGGATGGAGAGAAGAGGAAGAAAAAGATGAAAAGGTGAAGATAGACACAACAAATTTGGGAACTGATAAGATATAAGAGAAGATGGCCATGCCCTTGAGAGTAATAGGGCAATCAGTAGAGGCATCAGTTTAAGAGGAGAAGGGAAGGAAATGAGTTCTTGCTTTGATATGTTGAGTTTGAAATACCTTTGAGATATCTGGTTTAATGGGCACTTAACATCTCAGTGCTCTTTAGGCATCTCAGATTGTGAGCTACAGAAAGGGTGTCAACCCACATTGGTACAGGGAGTCTCCTCATCTGGGAGTCCCCAAAGCCAATGAAATCATAGGTCCAGTCTTTATGCCTATTGAGAGATAAGAGGTTATATGTTCTGATAGTGCTAGAAGCAGCTGAGAAACTAGACGATAGCCAATTTCCTCATTAAGAAGGATGATGCATACTTTTACTAACCTCTCATCTTTCTTAAGCAAGTAAAAAAAAACTAGCTCAAAAGTTTGTATGCTTACCACCTTCCCCACTCCCACCCTCCATTGGCACTGGCACTGTTCTTCCTTCTTTGACAGAGTACCTGGAAAAAAAACCATGTATCTTTCATTTGGGCAAAAGATGAAGAGTAAACTATTTCAATAGATTTCTCCAGCTTAGAGTTTTTAAAATATGCAACTGATAAGAAAGGCACAAAAATTTGTTATTGAAGGAAAAAAAGAATTAATATATGAATGTGACTTTTTTTTTCCCTGACAAAGGAAACAGGATGGCATATGCTTTTCTAAATTTGGGGATGTGTTGTGCTGAGTACAACTCACAGAACAGTTGAAATGTGATGATTCAGCTTTGCAATTTACAACCAAAGCACACACTGGGTGGTTTAGAGCATCTAGTTCAGGAAGAAAGTGGGAAATTCTAGCTAAGATATTAATATTTCAGATTTTGAATGCTGGTCATATCTGGGCCCTGGAAGACATTTTGTTTTAAGTTTTTGAGAATCTTTGCTATAAATCCTGATATTCTTTCCTTATTAATTTATTCTTAACAGAAGTATTGATTTAAGAAGCTGGGAGAGTAGCAACAGTTGGTTGAATATATAGCACTACTGCTTCCTTCTCTTGGACTTATAAAAAGCATGCAAAGCCCAATAATTTTCTTTTTTGAAGAACAAATGTTGTCCATCTCTTGGTTTCAAACTTGATGTATGTGAAGGTCTTTTCTTTGGAAGAGCTTAGGAAAGTATATAGGGAAACGGTGCTCCCCTGGCATTGACTGTGTAGTTAGATTTGGGAGATGTGAAGGAGTTGATTTTATCCCAATGTCCTAAAAAATCACTTCCACATCTTCTTGCCCATCAACTTATTTGTCTGCAAGCCAAAATGGTAGGTGCAATCATTAATCAAGGCCAATGGGGGCCACAAGTGCACAAGGGTACCATGTTTCATCTGTCAAGTGGCATCTATCCCAACCCCTTGTTTTAAGCAAGAGAATGAAATTGGACTAATATGAATCTCATTTTGCCCTGAATAAAGGGCTACATTTTCCCTAGGCATTGCCTGACCAAGTCTTGACTTGTGAGATATTCCATGTTCCTGTAATGTCATTAGGACAAAGCACGCCTATGTCTCTAGGTCATTATTCTTCAGATTCACTTGTTTTACATGGAATTCAGGCTAGAAAATCTAGATATCCTTTGGGGTGTTAATTAAGAGGAGCATCCAAAATTAATCAGCAAATTCACTAGGGCGAAGGGGAGCTGTCTGAAGACCTTGGTATAAAATGGGCTTCTGGCACACAGAAATGAGCCTTCGGCTATTGACAAAGAGGAAACAAGTGCACAGACGGTGATCTGACATAAAAATTCATATATGTATACAAGTTTACATTCATTTTTCTTGTCAGCTTGTCACCCTTAATTATAAAGGTTGATTCGCACTATTTGGCAGATCTGAAAATTGTAAATACTTGGCCATTTGGAGCACATCATATGATCAGTGTTTTATGAAAAGAAAAAAAATATTGACACAGAGTACAACAGAGGCAGAACATTTTAAAGGTCAAACTAAACACCAAGATGGTTATTTTATTACAGAAATGAAAAAAAGTCTATCATTCTTGATGGAAAGAGGAACTCACTTTTCCTGGACAATAAGGTGCTATTTGGAAAGTAACAATAAGAAATCTTTATGATCAAAAGTTTCCATTTCTCCTCCAAAACTTGCTCTACATTATTCATTTCTTTCTTTCTTCACTTCAACTTAATTCTAAGATTATCCTGTTAATGTTTCTTCAGACCTTTAAGTTAATAGTGTACTTTATAGAAATTCCTATACTTTGACTTAAAGCAGAAAAGACAATTGAAAATTTGAAATCTTTCATCTTAGTACATGGTGAGAGTCTCTATGTATTGCTTTGATGTATTCCTATGTTGTTTATTTTGTTTTTCTGTATTTTTCCAAATTAGACACCATATTTGACCAGAATATTGGTTAATATCAATAGGTTTATAGGTGACCATACTGGCAAAGTCATCATCTCCATTGCAAAGTGTGATGGTGTAGGCTATAAAAGCTTTCCATGATCTGGTTGTTCAGACTTTGGACAACATTTCTAAAGTTTGGAGAGGTTAGGGGCCCCCTGTTTCTAACTTTCCTGAATACAAGGAAATTCTGTCATATGGTGCAATTCAGGGTCTCTGGTTTCCTCAGTGCTGTGAGTGCCATATCTGTGAGACTCTGCACAAAAGGATTAGAAGGTGGTCAACGATAGTCTAGGAAAAAACAAAACAAAACAGAATTAGTTCATTGACCCTAATGGGACATGTTTGCATCCCAACTTGATCTAGTAAACCCCAGGGATTTTGTTTCAATTTTCCTCATAGGCAAGGCAAAATCTATGTAAAAGTGGCTAGACAGCCATCTCTTGCCACCACCTTCCCAGTGTAATATATTTGTTTATTCAAAGCCAAATCTGACTTAAGCTATGCCTAATGCTTCCTGAATATATCAATTCTAGTGTGAAAATGTTTCCTTCCTGTGTAAAAGTAAACTTTTATAGGGTCACAGCTCTAGAGCTGGAAAGGAGTTCAGAGGCCATCTATCCCAACCTCTTTATTTTACAGATGAGGAAACTGAGGCCAAGAGAGTTTGAATAACTTGCTCATGATCAAACAGGTTGTGAACCTCAGACATGTGATTTGAATCCATGTTTTTTATTTTACTCTAAAGCTATTGATGTTTCCACTGTTCTATACTGTTTTTCAATACCTTTTGTATTTTAAATCAATAACTATTTAAAACTATAAACATTAAAAAACCCTATAAATAAAAATAGTTACAGGTGTCACCCACCTGTTGGAAAATGTCAGCTTAAAATTGATAAAAGAAATTTGCTTACTTGGTTTTGTGACTATTGTACTTCACTAACCTCTGTGTCCATGCAACCAGGGGGCTCTACATGATTTTACCTTTTAATTGATTTACAATTTAATCTATTGCCTTATTAGTGGAAAATATTCATTAAATCTGTTTTTGTCATGTGATTCAGGGTTGCTAAGTTTGGTAATGACAAAGAAGAAGGTGAATTAAAACACATAAAAAGCACTTACCCAGGACATTAAAGAATATAATATCTTTTTTCCTCCTCCAAGTCTAATAGAGAAGGGGAGAGGAAGTTACCTGAACTTATCATTGGACTAAATACAACCCTATGTCCTTTGAGCCTTTATCTTCATTTATTTGCAATATATTAGGCATTTCCTTCCACAAATAAGTGCTCTTTCAAAAACAGATACAGAGATAGTTTATTCACCTAGTTTGATTTTAAGGATTGCTTTAGTGAAAAATGGAATAATTGATAAGAAGGATTGGACATATATAATCCATTCAGCAAAGTGTTTGGTCTGTGACAAAATCACCAAACGGGTGCTGTAAGAGTGTATAACATTTTATCTTCATGACATTTATTTCCAGGTGATAAGAATAAACATCTCTGACTTGGCCTTATGAGTCTTTTGTGAATCTTTCTTCTATGGATTTATCCCAATTGATAAGATAGCACAACAGAACTTCCAGATTCAAATGAGATTTGACACCCTCAAAGTCAACCTTGGGAGTCAATATGCTTATTTTAGCATATTGTCCTTATCCAAAACACTTTTGTAGTTTTCCTTTTGGACTTGCCTCCAGAGTTTGCATTGTTTTCAATATCACCATTGTATCATTATCTTTCTCTTTGAGGATAGATTTTTATTAATTGTCAAAAGTCATTTTGAGGTTGTCTGATGAATATCACACTTTGTAATAATCAGAATGCTGAGTCAAAAATGTGGGTATAAATATAAAATATTAAGAATAATTTCCAGGGGCAGCGAGGTGCTGCAGTGGATAGAGTACCGACCCTGGAGTCAGGAGGACCTGAGTTCAAATCCAGCATCAGACACAAAGCAGTCAATAGCTGTGTGACTCTGGGCAAGTCACTTAACCCCAATTGCCTCATAAAAAACAAAACAAAACAAAAAAAAAGAATAATTCCCATATATCTCATATCTGGTCGGTGGATCTGAGTTTGAATCCTGATATTAAGGCTTCACTTCTCTGGGCCTCAGTATCCCCATTTGTAAGAATGAAAAGGTTAGACTAGATGACATTTTGGGTGCCTCAAAATTCTAGATATATGATCTTATAATGCTTTGGGTATTGAAAACATTTAGGGGAAAAATGTACCTCTTAAAATACAGTAAAGCACAAAATTCACATGGATGTTCAACTCTGACAATAAAAACAATGAAAACAAATGCTGCGTAATTATAATGACCAAACTTGTCCCTCCCAAAAGACATGCAAAAATCCGCTTCTGTCCTTTCTTTGTAGTGGGGGATGAATATTGTTTGTACTGTTAGATTTATTGAACTCCATTCAAGGAAGGTACTCAGTCCAGCCATGTCTCATTCTTCTCTAGGATATAATCTGGACTTTCTCTACCACATCCCAACAAACTTCATGAAAATTCACTCCTGCCCTGGAATTCAAATAATGGAATTATCCTCTCCCCCTGGGGCTTCTTCCTCTGTTTACATGGCCCCTCCTAGCACCTTTATTTAAAGAGGGTTCCCAGGCCAGCTATGTCAAATTATTCTGTATGTTGCATTGTAGACCTTCTCTAGCATGATCAGGTGCAGAGTACCTCACCCCGCCCCAATTCAGTACTCTCCTTCCCTGCTTGTGTTTGTATTCCTAATGCTTAATAAAGGTTTGTTGACTCATTAAATGTTGATTGACTTGCTTTATCCCTTCTTTTTTAAATTGTTTTTTTGTTATGAGGACTCACTGGGTATGATATTGTAATAGATATATTTGGAAATGGAGGTGATGTAGCAAAATGTATCAATATTTTCTTAACTTTTAAAACAATTTCATTACTTCATAAAAACTTTATATAAATAAGATCAGTAGCTATCATAAACACAGTTCAATGTATCTATCATTTATGTGAATTTAGGTTGGCTACATATTTTCAGTGAACATGGTCATAGAACTGAAGTTAATGCTGTTAAATCCCAGGAAAGAGATCTAGACATTAGTGTAGATTATTCCATAAAGATCAGTCTAATATGCTGTCAAGTTAAATGAGTCCATTTTTACTTTTAGTTTTGAAATAACAAAAGGAAGTCCTGCTTTTCCCAGGAGGTAGTAAATGCTTACCTGAGAAATAACGCAATCTGAAAATATAAGTAAGTTTATTAAGGGTTTGGTTAAACTTATTGATGAAAGATCCATAGTGTTTTATTAATACCATATATTTTTATAATATCTTACTGCTTTTACAGCACTTGACATATGAATTATTTAATTTTATTTTTACAATGCCTTCATTGCCATAGGTAGGATGACTTTTATTTATCCATATATTACAGATGAGGAAATTGACTCTTTAGAGCAGATAAGTAAGGCAATGATTGCATAAACCATGGAAGGGTCACATGGAAAAGTCATTAGTTTGGGTTCTAGTCCTTCCTTCCTTCCTTCCTTCCTTCCTTCCTTCCTTCCTTCCTTCCTTCCTTCCTTCCTTCCTTCCTTCCTTCCTTTCTTCTTTCCTCTTTCTTTTTTTTGCTGCTGTTGTTAATTTTTTGGGGTTAATTTTTATTTCTCAGTTCCAAATTCTCTTCCTCCCTCCACCCTGACATGTACCCATTTAAAATGGAAGACATATGACACTCATTATATATATATGAAGTTGTGTAAAATATATTTTCACATTAGTCATGTTATGGCATTTCTTATGTTCTTGAATCTAACTAGAACTGATAACATTTTATTATTATAAAAAATTATCATCATTTTGGGAAAATTTGACAATTTTGATTAATTAATTAATTAATTTGGCAAATTAGAAAAATAAATTTAAATTGTTTAGGTCTATTGACTCCATTTCTAGTACTGTTTCCTAGCGCAGTCAGGGAATGTATTAGTTGTGGGATAAAATGTTGCATTCCCGCTTTGCACAAAAACCAGTATAATACCTTAGAAACAGAGCCTAGGTAGTCTTAGATTTAGAGCTGGGAGGGACTAACGCTTAACTAGTCCAACTGTTACATTTCATAGGCAAGGAAAAAAAGAGATCCAGAGATGCAAGTAACTTGCTTCTGGTCACATGTGTGGTAGAACTGGCATTTGACCCTACACTGACTCCAAATACTTTTTTGTTGGCTCTGTGTTGCTTTCTGATAGTATCAGAGGGCTTGGAGCATAATAAGTGAGCAGAGGATTGATCACGCTTAGGGGAGAAAGTATATCAGATCATATTGCTTTTAACCTGCATATAAAATCTTGGAAAAATTATAAATATAAGAATTTACTTCTTGTAAATCTCTACAGAGTTTTAGGGAACTATGCCTTTTATCCTACCAAATGTATAGTGATGCCAATGATACCATTTCCAAACCTTTCATAGATGGTTAATACCTGTGGAAAATGCTGTGGAAATAGCTTCTGAGGAGTGCCGGCCTGAGTTTGTATGTGTCTATGGGAGAGGAGAAGAGAGAAAACATTTCTCTGGTACCTACTATGTGCTAGGATAGCTTCATGGCTAAATGGATGGAGTACAGAAGAATCATCTTCTTGAGTTTAAATGTGGTCTCAGATACTTAGTAGCTGTATGACCCTGGGCCAGTCACCTAACCATGTTTGCCTCAGTTTCCTCATCTGTAAAATGAGGTAGAGGAGGAAAATAATAAACCTCTAAAAATACAAAATCTATGTTAATTAAATAGATATTTTAAATTATAACTCTTGTTATTTTAAGTGTACTATCAAACAAAGAAATATAATAACTAACAATGTTCCTAGTTATTTCATGTATCATACAGAGCTACATAAACTAGGGGACAGTTTGGTGGTGCAGTGGATAGAACTCTAGAGTTCTCTGGAGTTAGGAAAAGTTGAGATCAAATCCAGCTTCAGACAGTTACTTGCTGTGTGGTCCTGCACAAATTACTTAACCTCAGTTTCCTCATCTATAAAATGGGGATAACAATAGCATCTAAATGAGATAATTGTAAAGCACTGCTATCATGTGTCTTTTAAAACTTTTTATGTAGTTTGTTTTTTATTCATGGGATAAAATAAGGATTTCCATGACAATATAATTTTTAAAAATGATTGCATATGACACTACAAACCTATTATGTACAACTTGCTATTCCATTTAAATATATGATAAAGATGTCATGGAATTTTCTCTTTTTCTTTCCTACCCCCCACCCTAGAGATGGTTACCATTAGACACAACTGTATATATATATATGTGTGTGTGTGTGTGTGTGTGTGTGTGTGTATATATATATATATATATGTAAAATTATTCTATATATAATTGTACTTCTCTGGATGCAGATAGTGTCTTCCTCATAGGTCCTTTATAGTTAATTTGGTTATTTATAATAGTCAAAAATGACTCATTTGCTCAAAGTCATTCTTAAAACAATATTGCTGTTACTGCATACAACATTCTCTTGGTTCTACTCATTTAAGTTTTCACTAATTCTTGCAAATCTATCCATGTTTTTCTAAGATCATTGAGCTCATCATCTTTTATAGCAAAATAGCATTTCATCACAATCATATGCCATAACTTTTTCAGCCATTATAATAATAATAATTCTTATCTCTTTAAAATCTAAATTAGTTAATATAAACTCTATAATATTTCAGCTTTAACTTAGTGTTTTTTTACATATTGTTTACTTGACCACTACAAATAGCAAATGAAAAATTGGAAAGCAAACACAAGCAAAATATTTATTCATTCAAAAAACATCCACGTGCCTCCTATATGCCCGACAGTATACCAGGAAGTAGGAATACAAAGGCAAAAACAACACCCTTGTCCGTAAGGAATTTATATTATTTGGGGGGCATCAGGGAACAATGTAAATAGAGAAAAATAAAACTAAAACATATAAAAGTAAGGAGAGGGTTACTATTAGCTGGGGGAATCAGTAAAGGTCTCATGTCGGAGATCACACTTAAACTGAACCTTGATATAATCTAGAAATTAGTTATCTCTTCCACGTCTTAGGGATTAGGGGCATGGCATCCCCCTTGGCCCCTGCCCCTCAATCTGGAAAATCTGCATAAAAATTTTTGGCCCTCCCTTCATACCAGAAAATGTCTGAATTTTTATGGTATTGAAAGATAAAATACATTAATATTATACAATGCTATGTTTTATGCATTTCTGAGTTGCTAAACTTTTTCTATGTTGTTTGCTGGGTTTTGTGTGTCATCTGTGGCTTCCAGAAAACTCCCCCAAAAATTCCATTTAATTTCTTATGCTGACCTTTGAAATATTGAAACAGTGATGGGGAAGGTTGTGATCTGGTAGGGATAACTGTATAAAAGGCAGAGTTGAGGAGGGAGTGCATTCTAAGAATTAGGGACATCCTTGTGTAAGGAGATGAGAGATGGAATGACCACACATAGGAATCAATAAGTAATCCAGTTGATCTGGTATACAGAGGAGAATATTTTCAATAAACCTGGAAAGATAGGTTACAGTTAGATTGTGAATGGATTGAAATACCAAATAGAGAATTTATTTATTTTATCTTAGAAAAAAATTACGAGGTTATTATGGTAGTTTAGGCAAAGGATGATGAAGGCTTGAGCTGGGATACCGTGGTTATTGTCCTGTCTGACTCTTCATGACCCCATTTGGGGTTTTGTTGGCAAAGATGCTAGAGTGATTTGCCATTTTCTTCTCCACCTCATTTTACACATGAGGAAACTGAGGCAAACAAGGTCAAGTGATTTTCCCAGGGGCACGTAGCTAGTAAATGTCTGAAATCAGATTTGAACTCAGGAAGATGAATCTTCGTGACTTCAGGCCCAGCATTCTATCCACTGCACCATCTAGCTGCCCCTTGAGCTAGAATGGTGTCTATACAATTGGAGAAAAGGTGGATTCAAGAGATATTGCAGAGGAAGAATTGACAAGACTTGCCAACTTATTGAATATAATATGGGAAAGAAGTATTAAGGGAGATTGAACAATTCAATGTGGCTAGAAGATTGTCAATCTTGATGCCTAGAAGGATGGCAGTAACACTGTTAGGAAAGCTGAGAAAAGGGGAGATATATAAATACTAGGGTGTTTGAAGTGAAAAGTTATATGTCTGTATTAGTGTGCATGACCTTTTTTTTTATGGCAAAGCAATTGGGGTTAAGTGACTTGCCCAGAGTCACACAGCTAGTAAGTATTATGTGTCTGAGGCTGGATTTGAGCTCAGTGCTTCCTGACTCCAGGGCCAGTGCTCCATCCACTGTGCCACTTAGCTGCCCTATTTTCTTTAATATGAATAGAAATACTTTTACCCATATTCATTAACTTCTGTATCAAGTTCTCAATTTAACCCACATTCAAGTACATAGAGATAGATATTAGACCTGTGATTTAGTGCTATAAGGAACTGGCAGGGAAGGAAGCTTTTATTATTAAGGCCACGTGGCATCTTTTCTACAACTTTTAGCCTTAAGAAAGTTGCCTGGAAACACCTTGATGTCAAGTGACACATTCAGTATGTGTCAGAGGAAGTCCTTACCTGGGCTCCTTCTAACTCCAAGGCTATCTCTCCATTCCCTATTCCATGCTGTCATAAACATTTAAAATTGCATTTAAAAGCATGCAACTCTTGTTTAAAAGAACACTAAATTTGATTAGAGTTTTTCTTTTCTGAAATATTTGATGAGATCTTTTCTGTTTGTTTTAAGCAGAATGAGTAAATTCCAAAACAACTATTAATTCACTTAATTCGGCTTGGTTTGTAAACTGCACATTTCTGAAGTGGGAACTTTGCATCTTTACATTAATCTATGTATGCCCATAGCCAACAAATAAACACTACATTGAAAAACATGGATCAATGAATAACGATTATACAAATTTGGAGTTTATTAGTTACCCATTTAAATTTATGGGAAATCCCTCTGCACCAAAGGGAAATCTTTTCCAGCATCAATACACTTTGCCTCACTCCTTATAGAGGAATGACTCCTTGACAGCACAGGATAATTTTTTTTTTAAATTTTGCATCCCCATTGCCTAATATAGTGTCTGACAAATAATAGGTACTTAATAAATGTTTCTTGACTGATTGATTGAATGATGATTAGAGAAAAAGTTTAAAAAGCTAAAATTTTGTAGTTGTCTATAATGAAATAGGAAATAACTTAAATGCTATTATTATATCAAAAATCTGGCTTTATTGGCTTCTCTTGGAAAAAAAAAAGATCTAATATTAAATTTGGCATTTCTACATTTTACCTTGTCATGGCTCTCCAGAAACAGATAAACACTTCAAGACATTGCTATAGTCAAGCTAATCCTGGCATAATCATTTCTAATGTAGACTATCATAGTCAATGAATACGTCTTTTTAGTAAAACAAAAGATGTATTGTCATTTTAGCAGTAAGGGAAAATGTTATTTCTCTAGAGTTTTTTTTTTTTAATTTTGATCAAACCAAGTAATAACTATCCCCTCTCCCATGGATTTAAAAAAAAAGTCCTCTCAATTTCTCAACCTCTGCAATTATTGTTTATGGTAAATTTGTAATCCTCACCAAAATAAGAGACATATTTTTGAAAACAAAATTTGTCACCAGTTTTTTTTTTCTTCCCCTCAGACCTTGTTGGAACAAACTCTTTGAGTTTGGTCAGTTTGATTTTTTTTTCCCCAGATGAAAATAAGTAACTTAAATGATATGTGGGTGGCTAACAATTGTGAGTTGTTCCTCTGGAGGCAGGTAATAAAAAGAAAGCAAATAAATCTAAAATGAGTTCACTTCTAAGTAACAAAAGTAATTTCCATTAACCATATACTTCCTTAGTGGATAATGTGGTAGTTAGTTATTGAAATCTTGAAATAACTTTCTCTTGCTCAGACAAAATGTTGCTTAAATTGTAGACTTACAAAATTTGCACCTTTAAAGCAAACAATATTTGGAAAAGTATCATTTTTACAAATTGGCAAAGCAACAATTTCTTAAATGGCAGGTTTCATTTTAATGCTAATTTTTCACCTATAAAATGTGAGGATAACAAGTTTATATTCATTCAAAGGTGTTAATTAATGAAAGATCAACCTTTTGCCAATTATTGACACATTCTTCTGTAATCTTGTTATATGCAACAATCTAATGAAGTCATAGTTTATTTCTAATGATTTGGAGGGGTTTTTATTTGGTTGGATTTTTTCAACTGTGTAAGGGGGATTGAAATAATTCGTTTGATTCTAAGGCATTTAAAAAAAATCACAGCAGGTAAGAACTCAACATTTTCCCTGCAGCATTGTATTCTAGGTGAAGGGTCTAGCCCTAGGAGCAGAGTTCAGAAACTGACCTTTTTGCACTTAATTGAACCTACATTAGTCCCATTATCCCCCTACACTACAAAGCTGCCCACTAATTATCTCTGAATAAGAATTACATAGAACCTTAATTTTCAGTAATAGGGTCTGATAGTTGGTAAAGAAACACAAAAGAACCATGGCTTTGTATTTCCCCAACAATAGCTGTCCTGTCCCGCACCTAAGTGGTGGCAGAATTCATTAAACAGAGACAATGGGGTGGAATATGATCACATTATCTTAGTCTGCACTGTGTACACTAGCGACCTCATCTGCCTGCCAAAGGATTTGTTGACCGGAGGAAGAAACAGAGACTAGCATATGTTCCTAAAGCACCATTCTTAATATTTCCCTATCTCATCTAGATTAAAGATGAAAGGATCCCACAAGAACATTAAAATTTTTTTTATCAAATAAGAGAAATTAAAAACAGAAATGTAAAAAAGCATTCATTATAGAATAATGAATAAATTTAGACATGACCTGGGCATGAGGTCCAATTCCATGAATGAATAAAGAGATGTGAGGTGGCTCCTGAATAGTGGAAAAATCACCCCCTTTCTTCTATTCAGTCCACTCTGAACAAAGAGAAACAATTTAGAATCTTGTCTCAAACCTTGAAAGTAAAGGGACAGAGGGACAACCCATGGCTTCCTTTCACAGAGTTGATATATATTCCTCTGATCAGACTAATGGGGAGAAAAGAGTAACATTCACTTATTTAATCAACTTAAATATTATTTTTTGACTCTAAATAACACAGTCTAACCTTTTTTGGTACATGACTGAGAGCATCCCAGCTGCTGGCTAGTTGGGTAAAAGATTGAGGCAAGAGTAGAATAGGAACTAGGTATATAAATGATAAGGAAGAAAGCATATTTTTTCCCAACTTGTATGAGCTCAAATCACACAATAGGAAAATGATAATAGATCACTAGGTCCTGAAATCCTGTACGATGAATTATATCTATATCTATCTACTTCTCTATCTGTGTGTATATATATTTATGTACACAGACACACACAGACACACACACACACACACACATTTCTCTATCTCTTCTATGTCTATACATCTGTGTTGTGTATATGTATGTGATATCAGCATATGTGTGTGTGTATATATATATATGCATGTGTGTATATATCAGATATGTATTTATCAACTAGATATGGTTTATATATATATATATATATATATATATATATGTATCCATCTATATCTCCACCTATATCTAGCTCTATAACTATTGATATTGTTACTGTTAGAGATTGAGGTAAAAAGCAGACCTATGATCTTATCGGTTTAAGAGTTCTGGGTGAATTTAGTTAATTAATGCTATACTTGCTTAACAACCTATAATATTAGAGATTTACTTAGAGCACTCAGTGGGTGAGTGACTTCCCCAAGGTCATAGAGTCAGTGTAATATCAAAACAAGACTTGAATTTAGGTCTTCTTGACCTTGAAGCCAGCTCTCTCTCTATATGCTATAGAGATACAGATACAGATATAGATAACTATAGAGGTAGAGATAGATATATATAGAGACAGAGATGTCTCTCTCTCTCTCTCGAAATATATGTAAAGATGCAGATGTAGTTAGATATATAATACACACATATATGCATGTATATATATGTGTGTAGGTATGTGCATATACACATTAAGCACATATATGACCAAATATGTGAGGCAGCATGATATAATAGATAAGAAATGTATTGTATGTACATATGACATATAAACATATCATATGACATATATTATTATGTATATATGTAATCTTTCTTTTTTACTTTAGAATTTTATCATTCGTACCAATTAAAGAAATCCAAATAGCTAGGTAGTACGGTGAATAAAATGTTAATCCTGGAGTCATGAAGAGCTGAGTTCAAATCTGTGTGGCCCTGGACAAGTCACTTAACTCTTGTCTGCCTCAGTTTCTTTGACTGTAAAATGGAAATAATGATAACATTTACCTAGGTGCTATTGTTGTTGAGAGGATCATATGAGTTAATACTTATAAAGTGCTTAGCAAAATATCTGGCATATTTTAGATACTTAATAAATGTTTGTTTCCATCTTTCCTTCTCAAAGGATAGTTTGATATTTTTTCAGCCTTCAAAATAATTATAGACATAATTTCCAGCTCATCATTTATGCCATTGTCTATAAGATATCAAGAAATCTAGTCATTTGATTAAAAAAAAGAAAGTATTCAATTAAGTGAAAACAAATTGCTCAGAAAAATTGGTGTTACTCTATGTGACAAAGATGGACATTTTATAATGTGGTAAAAGGAAACGATATGAATTTAGGTGATTTTGTTTGGGAATATTACTCATACCCATCTAGACAAGTCATTTAATCTCTCTGGGCCTTAGTTTGCTTATTTGAAAGATGATTAAATTAGATATCTAAGGTACCCCTTTCAATACTTTATCATAAGAACTCCCATGAAGCAACAGTTAGTTTCCTTTTGTAAAGGGACTTTTCCTGTGTGTGCCCACATCTCCAAAATGGAGGCAGTCTGTGTCTGTCCCCTACTACCCAGATAGGGCAACCTTCTTTGATTGGCCATGCAGCTGAAAAGGCTGCATCTTTAAAAATGGTTAGAATGAGAAAATCATTCTTTCTGCCTTGGACTCTTTCCTGAGAGTTCTTTCCAGATGTATCCAGAGGGTGGAGATCATAGTTCACCCAAAGTGAGGGCACCATGAACTGAACTGGTAAGAAGGGAAGGACTTCCTTCCTCTATTTTCCATCTCTTTTCCATCTAAAGCTCTGAGAAATGAACCTGGAATATTTGCTTTTGTTCTGTGTTTATTCTCAGTTGCAGGTGCCAGCAGTCATCCCCACCTGACCCAAGAATTCGAGGCATGGCACCTCAAAGCAAAGATTCCAGGCAGAATGCTGCAGTCACCATGTATTTATAGAGTTTTTTAATATTTGTGATTATTCCTTTGGAAGTAAATTTTCTTCTATAAATTCAATTGTTAGTTGCTAAATGGAACTGGGTCACAGGAGACCAATCCCTACAATAGGGGGAATTGCATCAGTGGGAGATGAAGCTATTGGCAGGTGCCCTAAATGCCCCCAGACATTCTGTAAGGGTAGAAGCATGGAGGGGGGTGAAAATTTGACATACCTGTCCTTCCAGATTGTGAGGTTCAAAGTAGTCTTTATCATTCCTTCTTAAGGATACTGCCACATTTTTGCACACTCTCAAGTGGAATTGGGGCTGTTAGTGCAAGAAAAGCAGCAACCTGATCAAGGTTTCTTTCTGACAGGTGAATAAAATTTAGCCTTGGATACTGATTCCACCTTTTTCTGGGAAGCCCTACTTCTCTAAAGCTCTATCTCACTCTACTTCCTAAGAATATTCCATTTATGAAACAGCATTATCATTCCTTTCTTCCTCCTCACCCAGTAACATCCACAGAGCTAATTAGATATAGCCCATGTAAGTAATAAAATTTTCTCTTTGATAAACTTCTTTGTGCTTCTTTGTCTGTTTAGCAGGCACTGTTATGTGTTATGTTATCCTTACGTAATAAGGATAGATGGGTATATGGAAGACCAGTCTTCAGTGAATTTAATCCATGAAAGGACATTAAACTTGGCATGAGGAACTGCCCTTCTTCAGAAGGAGAGCATTTATATGAGTTACTTCTCTGTTTTACATTATATGGAAGGACATTTTAGTCTCTTGCTGGGGAATGTGGGCCAAGTTTGGAGTAAGAGAACACCAGTTCAAGTCCCAACCCTTTTACTTATTACACATGTGACCCTGAACCACTCTGAGTCCCAGTTTCCTCATCTGTAAAAATGAGGAGCTTGGATTAGATGTCCTCTAAAGTGATTCCAGCTCTAAATCTACAATACTATGATAACATTAATATTAAATAAAAGTTAAAGGCTCTATATCAATGTTAGGCATTATCACATGAGATAAACAAGACAGACAGAGTTAGTATCTATACATGTAGAGAGAGACGTAGTGATGCATTATATTTTTACAATGTGAGAGAGGCACTATATGACAGAGCTAAGTACTAGTGATATAAACGAAAGCAAATATGATAAATCTGACCTCATGGAGTTTACATTCAAAGGGGATGGGTAATAAAGACAACATATATAATATTTCTGTGATTTATCTATTCTGAATTGTATCATCCTATAATATGAAGCCATGTAACATCACTTGCATTGTTGTTTTAATGCCTTTTAAATGTTGCTTTGTCGTTAGCCCTGTTCTCTAGGTCCAAATCAGAGGTAAGTTATTTCAGTGTTCCTAAAATTAAATCTTCAAAGAAAAGTATGATTGTTTCTCATTATGGGGGGTGGGGGAGGGAATAAGCATTTATCAGGCACCTACTATGTGCCAGGACTTGTGTTAAACACTTTACAAATATCCTATTCGATCCTCACAGCAGTTTTGGGAGGTAAGTGTGATTATTATCCCTATTTTGTAGTTGAGGAAATGGAGGTAAACAGAAGCCAAGTGATTTGCCCAGGGTCACATAGTGCTTCAGACTAGATTTAAAACCGCTCTTCCTGACTCCAGGCCCACAGCTCTATCTAACCAGTTGCCCCTGAAACAACAAAAACAAAACTGAATTACAAATGGAAAGAAATCACTTGTTCCTTTTTTTTTTCTATCCCTCCATCAATGAAAATTTCATACATCCTTTTATCTTTTTAAAAATGTGTCTCAATTGCTTCAATTTCTACAGTTTCCTTCTTCCAATAAATTTCCTACTTCAAGAAAATTAGTTTGGGTTAACAAAAACTGACCTTAAGGAAAAGATATAATTTAAAAGCAAATCCACCTCCTGCTCAGTTTCACATATAATAAAGTTAAGGAATTTACTGCTTAGATGATTTTATGGCAAGAAGATAAAAGCAGTTTTTAAAAAATTAGGGGAATTAGGCAGTGAGCAAATTCCTTTTAATTGTTATTTCAATTGTATTGTGTTGGAATTTATTTGTAAATTGTGTTTCCACAAGTATATTAGTATAATGTATTTATGAGTGCATACAGATTCACATGCTTATTTTATCAATTCTATTGATGGTAAAATTTGAAAAAGAAAACCCAACTTAATGTTCATGTTGTTTCCATCAATAAAGTAAATAATACACCAACACCAGGGTTAGATTTTTAAACTATTCTTTATATCAAAGTCCAGATACATTGCCATTACTTCTCCCCTCCCCACACCCTTCACCAGCATTCTCTGTGGCCTATTTCATATGTATGAAAGCCAGTGGTATTCTTGCAAGATTACAAAGACAAAAACCCACGTGAATAATAGTTTATCAAAGTAGGCTTTAATGTTCAGGATGTTGACTCAGAAACACTAGCAGTTATTGAGAAATTTGAGTACTTTTTGAGGGAGTTTAAGACAAAGACTAAAAGCCACTTGCTACTTTGTTGATTCAGATTCACATTTTCTTTAACCTATATCCATCTAACACTAGGACAGTCATTTGGAAAACGAATAAACAAAGACTTTTCTTTCTTTCTTTATTCTCTTTCTTTGTCCATATCACATCATTTTAAAAGACTGGTTGTCTCTCTACACTAAATTGATTGATTTCTTGATTGAATTGACTAGCTCTTTTGGCATCTTGTATACAACATGATCAGTTATGAATTATAAGTTGAAATCAGAAGTTTAATTTAATTCTGTCATTATTTTCAGGGATGGGGAATATCAGTCTGTTCTTTTACAACCTTCCCAACCCCCACTCCCACTCCCATTCTCCATGATTGATACCAAGAAGAAAATAAGCACATGGGAAATTTCAATATGCAACAGAAGAAAGTTGAGGTTTTTTTTTTCCTTTCTTATCTACAGATAAGTTGCCAGAGGAAAGTTACCAGTGAGAAGTACAGTACTGATCTCAATACCATCAATTAAAATAGAGATTCTGATTAAATAAACAATGATTCTGGTTGTGTGTCATAGTTTAAGCCACAATCCCTAAAGAGTCCCTAGATGGTGAATGGTATGGTATGTTATCAAACTCAGCAGACTTTTTTTTTAAAGCTAACATCCAGAAAAGGTGAAGTTGGATTTGCTTCTTTAGTGAATTTGTGTTTAGCTGCTGCATCAAGCAAAATATATAACTGTAAAATGCTCTATCTATAAATAGATAAATTATGAATCCTCTGCTGTCATTAAATAACTATCACATTGACTACATTGCAGTTCTGATTTTGGGGGTATTGGGGAGGTATTTTAAACAATGTATCTATTTGAGGAAAGCATTCTTTATGAGAGGGATCATGTGCTTTCAATCAGTTCCATGCTGTGTAGAAGAAAATTGTAAACTATGCGTTAAAAGAAGATTTGGTGAAAGTTATTTTGCTAGATCCACTGCATTCTAATTCACTGCTTCCCTTTTGCTTCCAGTGATAATATCCGTAATCTTCTAGCCACATTCATGAGGAAAGTTTGATGTGGATTTACACTAGTGGAGCTACATTACAATGGGTAGATTTAAGGAATTATGAAATGAGTTTTTGGATTTGTTACAGAGGTATGAAGCCCCTAAGATACGGACAGATAGGGTTTCCAACATATGGCAACCACTCTTATTATAAAACAAAACAGTGTTAAGTCAAAGTACCTGATTACAATTCGCTAGTGCCATGCGGCTCTGATAGCCAGGCTTACCTTTAATACCTCGGAAACAATATCATTTATTTTTTCTGTCTTCTCTTATCCCTAAGTTATTGGGTTTGTAGGCTTTGAAACCTTAAGCAAAAGGATAAAATACAAATTATAGAAAACATCAGAGGATAGAGAAATCAAATTACATTCCCTGCAATCCTCACAAAGATAGTACACATTTTTCATGTGTGGTTTGGACAAATTGCCATGGGAGGAGAGCTATAGTTGCTATAATTAGTAATCTTTGGGGAGCCCCAATTGCACATTTGTATTGTGTCAGAAACATTTAATTGAATGAAATAGTTAATTTCTAATTAAAAAAATAATATAACCTTGAGAGTCAATGATGACGTTAATGAGATCCAAATAACACAAAAGTGGCATATATTATCTAAACATGTATCTGCTACAGTCTGAGATTCAGAACCCTAAAATATCATAATATTTGACCTTTAAACAGTTGATTTCTCCCGCTTTTTGATTTTTTTAGGTTTCATACTTATACCATCTTAGAATTTATGATGTTGTTCAGGAAGTTGTACATAAAGAAGAACATAATCACAAGCAACAAAATCAAAGATGAATTCCTTTGCCACGTCAGTTTCCAATAGAGGAAGACTTTTGGAGGTAAGCCCAGTGAATGACAAAAATCTATTGGCATATAAATATATTCAGTTGAGTCTAATAACTAGGTAATTTATAACCAGTCAAAGTTAAAGCTCTGTTGGCTTGTCTTGGGTTCTTGTTCCCATGCACGGCTATCTTATTAACAAGACTTTAATTCTACTACTGACAGACAAAAGTGTTGTACTCTAATGAACTGTCTGCTCCTTGTAGAAAGCTGGTGGTAATGCAGAATGTTAGTTACAATAATGATAATCTTTAGTATTTTTAGCTTGTCAGAACCTGAACAGCCAACAACAACCAGTCTTTTACTAAAACTCTACCTCATCAAACTAACTTAATTAGCAATTCAACTCCTTATTTTTGTTTTGGATTCCCCTCTGGCTACTAATTAAAGCTTAATCGAAACTGCTGAACTGAGGTTGTAAAGAATTCATTAATATTAAAATTAGCCCCAACAATTTTTTGGGGCTGGTGCAATTTGTATTTGTTACTGTCAGGGGTTTGAAACTCAGTCAAATTGTTCAGAAAGCTGTATGAGAAATTTTCTGTATATTCATCATCTCAAGGGCTGAGTGAGGATGATGAATACCAATAGTTATACAAGTTACTCTGCTCTGACCATGCAGTGGCCATATCATTTGTGTCCATTTCTAATGCATTTGGACAAAACATGTCTTCAGATCATTTTTCTGAAGTCATCCACATTGCATTGCCCTCCTAAGTGTTTTCATATTTTGGATAAAAGAAAGGGGAGAAGGCTCTGGAAAAAATTTCAAGGATTGATTTTATGTATTATCTTGACAAGATTAATATGTTTGAAAAATGAACAGATTTAGCACTTCACTTTGATTTCTTCTCTTTTTGTAACATCAAAGATTGCTCCAACTGCAATAATGGTCACACTGAAAAGTGAAATTGAATGAGCAGAGGTCTCTGAGCCTCTGCAAAGGACAAATTTTTTGCTGGAATCAGATTTTTTTATCAGGAACTGTGGAAAAGGAAATGTAATACATTTCTCTCTCTAATAAAATGAGCATGTCAGTATATGCTTTCTTTTCTTTGAATAGATTCTTTTCCAGAATCCTTTTAATGGGTTGAAGTTATAACTTAAATACTCTGATACTGTTTTAGCTTATGTTGGGGACTTCACTTATAGAATGTTTGGATGTTTATAAATATGCTCAAACAGAATGAGACAACACTTTGTGTTCCCTCTATATGACATGTGCTTGTAAACAGGGATAAATTCCTTTTTTTAGTGAATATGCATGATTTTCATAATTCAAATACACCTTTCATTTTAATTTTTTATGTTTAAATAATTTTATTAAAGTATGTATATTTATTTTACCCTTCAGGAAAAATTTCAAGTATGTAGGAAACAAACTTGTTGGCACTAAAATATACAGCAAGCAATGCTACTTAGCATATTTTATTAACCCTAAAATTAAAATATATTTATGGGATGCAAAACTTTTCCATAATATACACAAAAAAATTATACATACATCTAGGTTTCATTTAAATAACATTTATGACAAAAGAATCATGTGCCCATTTACAAATCAGTGTATGTCCATTTTTTCCTCACTGACTAAATCAACAATGGCATACAAGGCACACAATTTAAAATCTGGGTGACAATTTCCGTGAAGTTATTCAAATACAATTTGACTTCTGACAAGAGGATGTAATTTATAAAACAGAACATGCCTATCAGTGGAACTTAAATTAGCATAATGAGGATACTTTCATTTCTGCAAGCACAGTTTTTGACGTCCCAACTTAGAGCACTGGAAGGAGCCAGTGAGAAATGTCAATATACATAAGTAGAAAAATGATGAATAAAATACCTGGAACATTATCTGATTTGAGTAAACAAAATAAATTTTGCTTTCAAAAATAATTATTTCTCAAATTGTGATAAAATGTCTCTTAAATGTATAAAAACTGAACACTGCCTTTAGTAGCTGTCATCCTGTAAACTAAGGGAGGTGGTTTGAGGTTATCATAGGATAACAATGAACAGTGCTTGACATTAATGTTATGTGGTTCTTTTTTATCTGTTTTGAGTTAATTCTCCATTGTATTTTATAGGAACACATTGCCATCTAAAGTATAACCTTTCAGAAATTGCCTTACACATTTCTTTTACAAGGGAAACTTGAAGCTGGTTGCTAGCTGAGTTCCTTGGGTGACTCTCACAATCACATACTATCTAGTCCACTGGATGGAAAAGAGCCCACTAATTCTCTCCTCATTGCTTAAAGTAAATCTTCATTTGAGGTAAACAAATGATTTTTTGTTCAAACAATGCTGGAACTGCATTATTGGACTATGGAAAAGGGAAAGCCAATGCTTCATAATGAAAATAACTCAACTTAAATATTATACTACAAAACTTGAATGTTAATTATTTTAGGCCCAAGGGTGATAATATCTTATCCGAATACATTCTGGCATGATTTGACTGATGGTTTTTTGTTTGTTTGTTTGTTTATATTTCTAGGTGCTACAACCAGCTATGGAAATATTCAACATGTTCATAAAGGGGAGAAACCTGTGTTCTTTTGTAACCACATACTATTTGGTGAATGGTGCTTTAAAAATAACATATTCATATGGGGTATTTATTTTTATTTTTTTAAAAATATTCATCACGAAGGTTATGGATTCTTGATTAGTATATGCAACCAGGAGAGCTTGAAGTCAAAATCTATTGTTATTAAATCATTTCTTCTTGCTAGGTAGGTTAGGAAGATGTGGTATATAGATGGTATAAATACAGGGATTAATAAGACTCTCATTTGAGTTAACATCTCTAAACTTTTGCATTTTTCTTTACTTCTTTAGGTATACACACACACACACACACATAAATACACACATATACATACATGCATATACATACGTGCATATGCATATGTACACACATACATATGTGTGTATACATAGATATGCACATATTTTCTCTATTGAAGTAAGGATATTATCTGTTTGCAGAAATAATCCTATTATTTATTTTACACAGTTATGTGGATCTAAGTAATGGTCACACATGTTAAAGTGTTAAATATTCTTTTCAAAATTTAGTATTTACTGAAATACTTTGTATAGCCTCATTTTTGATAGACAGTTCTGTTTTTTATTTTCAGTCTTATAAAAATGTACATAAAGGATGGTTCAAGTTCAAGTGGGACACTCATTTCACAAAGTGGGACTGATTATAATGTTCTATGACATGTTAGTCAACAAGTATTTATTAAATTGTTTACCATGTGCCAAACACTGTGTTAATTGCTTGGTTACAAAGAAAGGCAAAATCTGGTCTCTTTAATAGTTTTTGAAGATTCATTCTGTAGCAAAAGCTAATTTCTCTCTCTCTCTATCTCCCTCCCTCGGTCTCTCCTCTCTCTCTGTGTCTGTCTGTCTGTCTCTCTCTCCCCTTGCTCTGAATATCTTATTTATCTCTGTCTTTCTGTATCTTTTCTGTCTCTATCTCTTCTCTGTCTCTTCTTTACACTTTTATTCTCTTATGCCTTCTTTTTATGTATGTTTAACCAAATTATTTTTTATATTTATGATTAAAAGTTAGTTTTAAAAAACTGAAGAATGTAGTATTCAATTTCTATATTGACAAATAAATGTAAATAGCACTTTAAGTTCTACCTCTTAAAACAGAATTCTTATAAAGGGACATATAATTGTGAAAAATGTTTTTATGACATGAAATTAATTTGGAAAGAATACTTGTTCAAATTCTGTCGGGTTTTTAATAGACAAAGCCCTTAAAAGCCAAACCCATTGTATTCCTTTTCCTACACATGAAAAAGTGATATTATCATTTTAAATAAGTCATTTATCCACTTATGCAACAGACCACAGGACATTAAATATATATTAAAAAAAACAATCCAACAACAGTAGTACATCAAATTTCCTTAGATAATTTCTGACTTATATCTGTAAAATATAATAATGATACCATAGTGACAGTGACAACAAAAACAAAAACATTTTAAATAAATGTCACTCAACCAAATACTAATAATCTATAAGCTCTGTGGAATGAGAGGCTTTCAAAATACAGAGACTTAGCATAAGAAATTAAAATCATGAGGGGACAGGATGAGGTATATACATCATCTTCATCCTCCTGCTACTGGAGTTGTCTTGAAGATGCTTTCTGTAATCTTGCCAAAGATGATCTTTACATTCCAATATTTGAATTTAATTACAAAAGCAGTTATTTCATGCACCTGTGCATGAATCCATAGAACATTAAGTAAAAAAAAAAAGAATAATAACAGGATAATGACTTGCCCCCAGATTGTTTCTATAAGATCTTTGTGAAACTATCATATAATTAATAATAACTAGAACAGCTTGTATAGTGTTTTAGACTTTGCAGAGCACTTTATATACATTCACATATGAGATCATAAGAAATACACCCAATTATTAAAAAAGAAAGAGGGAAAAAAGAACATAAAGCAAGGCAGGAAAGATACCCAGTGAACATAAAGTACTTTAGAGGGGGAATAACTGTCTTTTAAATGTCATTATGTTAACTTAGTTCTTTAAATAAATACATTAGAGATTTATTTTTGTTTCTTTAAACAGTGTTCTGTGGGCTGAATTCATCCACATCACTGACATATAATCTCCCAGTTTGTAGATTTTACTACTTTTAAAGGAAGTTATTTTGTTAGTTCAATAACTATACTCTATTGGATGGGGGCCAAGATGGAACTATCTTATCCTGCTCTACAGTGAACATCATTATTACGATATTATTACGTGCTGGTAATACATTCTTTATTAGCTTAACATAAATAACATCTGGGGATAGCTTTTTTTTTTTGGTAGGGGGAAATGAAAGGAATACTTCAGGAGTTAGTTAATAGAAAAATGAAATAAAGTTTAATGGGTTTGTTGTCATAGGGTAGGAGTGAATGAATTCTAACAAGTGTTTATCTATTAGGAATTAATTTACCTGTGTAATTAAAAGAAATCAATGCTGCAATATATTTTTAATGTTTCTGAATGGATTTTAAAGCTAGTATTACAACTATCTTAATCAGTTTTGGTCCTCACAGTTTATAAATTCACAAAAGTATTAAACACAGCTCAACATGTCCCCCTCCTCATTTTTATGCATCGATCTATAATTCTCCTTGAAGCATTCATTGTCCTATCAGCTTAAGGGTTACTAATAACAGATCATGTAATGAGAGTGCCTGATTGCACTCTATTACATTTTTATGCTTAAAATTCATTCTTTGTGTTAATAGTTCAGTGTTTTATTGTTCTAGAGTCTGCTACTGCTTCAATGCTTATTTCAAATATATATTTACTCCATATTTGAAATCTGATTTAAACTTTATTTAAAGAAGAAAACTGAAAAATTATTCTGCCAAGATATTTTAAAAGAAATGTACTAGACTATATTGTCTAAATCTCTGGCTCTGTCTCCCTCCCTCCTCTCTCTCTCTCTCTCTCTCTCTCTCTCTCTCTCTCTCTCTCTCTCTCTCTCTCTTTCTCTCATTTTGGAATCTCTTCCTTAAAAAAAATACATATTTGCAACATAATTTTTTCTATTAAAATTGCTACTACATTTTAATCTTACATTTAGTATGTGTGTGTGCATGCATGTGTGTGTGTGTGCATGCACACATATCCAAACACACATTGAAAAGACAGAGACAGAGAGACAGAAAGAGAATTATTAAGCCCTGTAAGTTAAAAGGAAGAATAGAATAATCCCAAACAAAAGTATATAGGCATCAATAAAACTGCTGTAATTACACTTAAGAAAACTTTAAGAAGATACGCTTGTATATATGTATATGTATATATGTATGTATGTATGTATGTATGTATATAGGGATATACATGTATACATGCATACACACACATACATATTTCTCAATTCATGGAAGACATAATCTCTACCCACTTCCCTTTAGGAAATTTAAAAAAAATGAAAAGAACCACTTAAAAAATCACTAATACAGGAAAAAAAGCTTCAATTTTGATAAAGCTTAAAGATTTTTGAACATTACTTGTTATTATGCCGAATGACAGAACTCATAAATAAGGTTTATACAAGGAATAATTTTATTAATAACATTATTCATGCTAGCAAGTGATTCCATCGATTGGTTGGTAAATGAGATATCAATACTTATTAATTATTCAATAACTTATTTTTTTCAACAAATGATCATTAGCTGCATATACTGAGCTAAAAACTCTCTTGCATAGGTTTGCTTTTTTCACTATTATGAACATTATAGTAACTATTAAAAGTCTTCATTTAAAATTACTGTTTGGAGTCAGTATTTCAGGAAGAATTGTGAAGTCCCACCAGAAAAGATTTTTATCATAAGAAAACTCAGTTAAAAATAGAGACAAGTAATTATTTATTACCTATCCATTTCACACTACCCCCTAAACATTTCTTTTAGTACATAATGGTCATGTATAGATTTAGTATGAACCATTTAAAATGAGAAACACTCCTTTCTTCTAATTCTCTGAATAATTCAGGTAGAAGCAGATGATTTTACCACAAATTCTATGGATAATCATAGAAATATAAATACGTACATGGCTATCAAATATCTATTATATAAAATAATAAAACAGGATTCCTATGACATTTCAGGGTTTGAAACAATTATCTGAACAATTCCAGCTAAAAACTAAAGTTCATTTAAATAACCCAGAGATTAAACCTGCAAAACATCTTGAAGTATTTCTGCAATCGTTTTAGGGCAAGCAGAACTGACATTTCTAGTATTGGTATAATTTATTATTTTTGTCATTATTAGAATTAATTTTCTCACAAAAGATGTAAAAGTTGTTTAATTTATTGGTATTAAATTACTAATAATTGGTATTATAATTATGATCATTTTAATAATAAGATATTCCAACCTAATAGACCAGTTTCTCACAAATCTTAAGAGAAAAGGTATGTGTGTGTGCGTGTGTGTGTGTGTGTGTGTGTGTGTGTGTGTGTGTGTGTGTGTGTGTGTGTGTATTGAGGAGCTGGGGTAGGGGAAAGAATGCATTGAAGTGGAATCAAGGAGAAATTGAACAATATTCTGCTGCCATTTTGGGCAAAAGGGAACCAGTCCACTCACACTTTGGGGATGAGTGCTCAGTTGCTCTGCTGTCTCCCCCCAGAATATCTGCAGTATAGAAGAGATGACGATGATGATGATGATGATGATGATGATGATGATGATGATGACAACAATGACAATATTTATATAGCACTTTATTTACACATTATCTCATATGATCTTCACAACAAGATTGAGAATGAAGGTTGTATTGCTATCTCCATTTTATATGTGCCTCAACTGAAGCTCAGAGAAGTTATAAATTGCCCAGAGTCATACAACTTTTAAGTGTCAGAGGTAGGATGGCAATTTACAACCAGCACACTATCCATTATTTTATTGTGCTAATCCATCAGAGAACAAACAGATTTAGCAACATTTTTTAAAATATCAGCTTGGCAATGACAAGTGATTATATGACTCGTGAAAGTAACATTCCCTAAGTAAATGAAGACAGAATTGAATATGGGCCTTCAGGTATTGTGTTCAATAGAATCTAGTGGGTTTGATGCCAGCTGGGATAAACAAGTTTGTCCCAAGTATGGTTCCTTTCTTTGATAAAATGTAGACGTAAGCTTGGTAAGAAATAGAAATAACAAAGCCCCAGAAGGGAAAGAGAGCTCTAGCAAAGGACTGCAGAACTTGAGATAAGAAGGAAGGAGGAAGTCACAAGCAGAGAAACAGTTAACTTTTTAGGCATATCAGGTATTGTGCATCCAGCAGATGTGGAACGCCTGTGCTGAGGAGCACACCTGGTGCAGGACAGTAGAGGCTACATTGATTTCCGTGGGACACTAATTAAAAACAGCTATGGAGAAGTGTGTGGGTACAGAGGGTCATCCAGGGAGGGTTAAAAGGGGAAAAGCAAAGTGTCAAATCCTCATAGTTTCCCAGAGAATAATAATATCCACCACTTTCCTTGTACCTTTCATCTGAGAAAGAACTAGAAACAGATCTGTCAGAAACAGAAAGTGTGCACTCCTCTCCAGGAGTTCTGGTTACCTTGTTCTCTTGTCCTTTTTCTCTTACCTTCTTCTTTTTCTCTGTGTAACTCTATGCCAGATAATGGCAGGGTTGCATACAGGAGAGAAAAAAATACATTTTTAATCATACATTTCAGGAACAGTCATATTTTCCCTCTAATTCTGTTTTCTTTAGAAGCTGGGAATTACTTACCTAGTTATCTACTCCCTCAGTATTTCCCAAAGGAAGGGCTCATTGTGTCAGGGTAGGCAGCTGATTTCTGAGCTTTTATTTGCTTCCTCTTTGCCCCTTGCTATTTCAATAATACCTTATTTCACTAGTGAAGAAGAGCATGGTGGAAGCCATTTTTTTTGTTTCTCTTTTGCAGAGCCTAGTGACATACCTAATGCTAGGTGTTAGACTCTCCTAGCCTTTTGTAGCCTTTTTCTGTTACAACTAAAGTTGCAGATTTCTGTCTCTCTGAAATTGTATTTTAGGTGCTCAGTGAATTTTGTTTTCTCTCCTTCTAACACACTGTATTGTAGCACAAGCATCTAGATGAAGGGCTCCTGATCTGGGGTACACTTTTAGGCACAAGAAGCTTGTCAAGGGACATGGGAAATATTTGGTAAAAAAAATACTATATTATTCCACTGTAATATTTCAGAAACTCCAAATTAATTTCCAGTCAATGAAGTTACAAAGTTATTAGTGAACCCTTGGAGGAAAATAATTAGTCTTTTAAAAATTTTCTATGCACATGAGTATGATATACTTTAGAATTTATTTTCTTTCATATTGAATGGGGACATGGGAAATTTTTACTGAAAAGCCAAAGTATTCTGAGGCTACAAAAAGTTAGGAATCTCTGATTTAGAGACTGATTGTACTATCACTTTCTGGCTAGGTGACAGGAGGCACATTCAAAATCTCTAGGCCTCAATTTTTTCATCTGTAAAAAGAAAGGTTTGGATGAGATGATCTCTGTGGTCTCTTCCAGATCATGATCCTGTGATCTTTTTGTGCCCCATCTCTTTATGCTAGACGGTCTAATCATTTGTGTCTTCTATACTTTTCTGGTAGCTGTTGGTTGCCAAGTCTATATTGAAACTATCTTTCTATCTTTATATGAGGAAATGAGCTCTCCTATCTAGATGGGAGTTAAAGGAGTGGGGTCATGAGGTTGCTCTTTGAATATACAGACAAAGGACTTGTGTTAGGGAAAGTGCTCATTTAACTTGCATCAGATGCAAGCAAGTGCTTAATAAATATTTTTGATGATCAGAGCTAGGCAGCTGTCTTTGGGTGTTCAGAATGAAACATCTCTCGATAGCATTGTTTATCTTAGGTGCTCAAGGTTCAGATGTAAAAACCTGAATATAACGGTAAGCAAACCAGTCTAATGAGAGGAACCACAGCTGCATTCTTATGTAAGGAAACACATGAAATTAAAAGTAGAATCATGACTTCCACAATGTATATTCATTTTTGAAGGAACATAGTACTAAGGATGTATGTAAATCTTTTTGCAAATCGTTAAGTACTACATAGATATGAGCTATTATTTTTATGCATCATAGCTATCATCTAGTCAAACCCCTCATTTTAGAGATGTTGAAAATGAGCTCAGGGTAGTGGAATAACTTAACCAGGATCATAAAGGAAGCATAACAGAGAGGGAAATCCAGGTCTCCTGCCTCTCCTCCTTATACTCTTTTCATGCCACCTCTCAATACTGTTATAATATAAAAACAGAGTTCATGCCTAGGAAAAGAAATAAACTTTCTTGTTAGGTAGAAGTAAATATCTAAGGTATATAGGGGTACACAGAATGTTATCACAATATTTGGAATGGGGTTAACAGTGTTAAGGTGACAGGTCTTTTTCTCACCCCAGGGTGGCAGGGAACATTTAAATATCTGATTTGCTCATCATTTACATTTATCTTTGACCTTCCTTTGGGAAATAGGCCCTAAATGACTCCAGGTACTTTAGTTGAACATTCTTGATTTAGGCCTCAAAGCTTTGAAAAATTTGGGATATTCTATTAATATGTGCCATGTCTGAGTTTTTGAAATGTTCTAGTTTTTTGTAAAGATTAATGAAAATAACATAATTCAGAGACTGAAGGAGCTAAAGATGAAATTGAGGCATCTCTCACTCTCCCAAATATTAAGAATACTTTTAACATAGTAAATATTATATTCCATCCCAATCTCTTTCCTTATTCATTTCCTTAATATTTTAGGGTACTGCTTAATTCACTTGTGTAGTTGATATAGGAATCTAGATGTTTACATTTTTATTGGAGCAGCTGAAATTATTCAACATTTCAGAAAGACTTCTAACTGTAGGTACCAATAAGAAGAAGATACTATGTTAGACTGAGGAAAACAAAAAGGTGAGTAAGGCAAGGTCCTTGCCCTCAACAAGTTTATAACCTAATAGGAATACCAGACGTAAACAGTTACAAATAAGTAAACTAAGTGTTTAAAGAATGTACAGAATACTATGGGAATTCACACAAGGCTATTATTTTGTTTTGAAAGATTGGGAAAGGCTATGAATGAAGTGGCAATTGACAGTGAGCCTTTCAGAGATAAATGGAGTTTCAAAAGGCAGAATGAGAGGTTGGGGAGAGTGTTCCAGATGCAGGGGATGGAATTAGAAAAGAAATAAAGGCAGAAAAAAAAATACATGGGGAATATTTAGGGGACAGTCAATAATCCAGTGAGGATACAATGTTAAGTTTAGTAGGGGAAATAGTAGCATGAGATGAAACTGGTAGAGGGTCTTGAATGCCAAGTGAAAGAGTATGGAAGATAAATTTTTTTCACATTTATTTTGTTTCTAATTTATGGAATAAAATTATCATTTCCATAACATAGTACAATAAAAAAAAAGATGATGGCACATGAAACTCAAATCTATATTATACAACTTGCTGTTCCTTTTAAATATTTAATAAACTTATCATGTAAATTTCTTTTCCTCTTATTTTTTTTTCTTCCCTCTCCCTCCCCCTGCTCTAGAGGTGGCTATCAGACTAAATGTTTCAATGTAACAGCACCATAATGAGAACATGACCCAGTTTCAGTCTAATGGGGTTTTAGCTGCTTTCTGTACCACCCAATGCTTATAATAGTTTTTAAAAGTGTTATTTTAGAGAGCCTTCACTAATAAATAAATTTTTAAAAAAATCCAAACTTCTGATTAAAATGATATAGCAAACTTCCAACAAGAGAACCCTGTCCCTTCTAATGTAGATGGTACCTACTCTACAACTTATAGTGTTAAGAGTTTTCTAGAGACTGAGAGGTTGTGAGTTTTCCAGGGTAACACAGCTAGGATGCATCATAAATAGCATTTGAACCGAGGTCTTCCTGACTCACAGCTTTTTAAAGACTATATCATGCTCCAAATAGAACCTTTACAGCTCCAAATTATGCAAGAAGTGCAGTGTGAGACCTCTTGAAAACAAGACACGTATTGGGGCTCATGTAACAAAGGTTTATCTTTCTGCTCTAGGTTCATCAAATTCACAGAAACCCATGAATATTTCAGCTTTGCACCAGCCTTTGATAATGCCTCTGTGTAAGAAAATTGCCCTCCAGATATTGACTTTCAGCTGCTAAATGGTGTATGTCCCATTCCTCTTGACTCGTGACTCAAATGATTCCATAAGCTCCCTCATTCGCCTTGCTTTCATCTTTACTGAGTATTATCTTGCCTTCCTACTTCTCTTAGATACCACTGTGTTCATTCCCCACTCAGGCAATAGATGTGATGATTTTCAGGTCTACTCTGGGGAAGGTGGGGGGGTACAGAGAAGGGGAGAGGAAAGGGAGGTAATTCTATTCCCCAGGTAACGACTTTTAATTACACTTTCTGTTACTCTTAACCTAAGGCACAAAAGCCGTTTCCCAGGCACTGCTTCATTCTCTCTGGCCCAGAAAAGTACAGGGATAAGTATTATTATCTCCTGTTTAACAGATGGCACAGTGGAAATCCAGAAATTAGGCACTGAGCTCAGACGTCAAGATAGAGCTAAATCTAGGCGGCAGCCTTCTCGTTTTCCAGTGCTACTGTCATCCCACTAAGCCAAGCTGCTTGCTTCCGCAAGCTGGGGAAGGGGCTCTCTTTTCCACATGTGCAATCCATTGTTCCACTAGTCCTCTCTTAGCTGCAGCCTTGTCTCTTCCCCAGAAGCAAGTTGGAAATGTCTTCTTCTTCTGGGAAGCAGGCAGTATCCAAATGAAGTTGCTTTCTCTATCTTCTTGGGTTTTAATTTGAAGAAAGAGGGAAAGAACTGCAGGGGACCAAGCCATCTTTCCATGGCTCGATCAGCAGCAGCTGCCTCCCGCCGCTTGTCTGATTAATGGCGTGTCTCCCACAGAGTGTGTGTAATAGGTGTCAGAAAGGTGTTTACTCAGTGCTTTACACCCAATTGTTGTGAAGGTCAAAACAATAGGGCGTCTCCAACGCAGGTTAAACATCTTCTTGTGAGTACATTCCCTTTATTAGAAGGGATTTAATGATTTTAGTCTTGGTCCTCCACCTTCTTTCTGGGGATGGAGCGCCAGAGAGGCATATGTAAGTTGGATTGTTGCTTTGGTCTTCATACACTTCACCTCTCTTTGCCTAGTTTTGAGATAACCAGTGATGTGGCTAGTCACTGCATACCCTCCCCCACCCCCTAGATTTGAAGCATGTGTCTGCCATTCAAAATATCCCTGTGAAACACTTTAAAATGAAAACTCTAATCTCAAAAATCCCTTTCCATGGAAGGACATGCCATAACAAAGGAGTTTTTCAAAGGAATGTAATTCTTTTAAAATTAAAATGTCTTCCAACACCAGAGCAGAGTCCCTTGCACTCTTTAGTTAGTATACCACATACTTTTGTTCCACCTCAGGAAGAAAGGGGAAAAATCTTCAGAGAGTAAAGATTGAAAGTCCTGCATCTGATCTTCTGCTTGCAGGTGTTGGTAGCATTTTTGACCTGGTTTATGAGGAGGAAGCAAAAGGTCATAGTGAATTTCCTAAAAGTCAGATCCTTTCAAAGTGCTGCTGCATGTTAATTGATGGTGCATCTAAAGCTAACTTCAGCTTAATTTTGCCTTACATTTTAATAGGAAGTGTTTGAGGATGCTCTGGGATTAAGTACTTCACGTCTGAGTAGGTACAGAAAAACAGACAAAGCTTTTGAGTTAAATTTGGTTGATTCATTAATGAATAGAGAATCCTTAGAACTATTTCATTCATTATGTCAGCAAATCAATTTTTGTGCCTGCCAGGCATTGTGCTAAGCACTGAGGATACAAAGAAAAAAACAAAATCAGGGAGATTACATTTATCCACATAGGCATGCACAAGATCTATATCTATACTTTGTATCTAAAATCTATATATATATGTGTATATATATACATATATGTAGACATGCATATGTATATTTATACTTTGTATCTATGACATACATATCATAGAAACAAAGCCATTTGTATCTATGTCCACCTATGTCTACACAGATATTGATACATCATGTAGATCCAAAGTAACCTTAGAGGAACTGCTACTAACAACTGTGGGGAGCCTAAAGACCTTCTACAGAATGCGGCATTTGAGCTAAGTCTTGAAGAAAGTAAGGGTTTCTAAGAGTCAGATATGAAGAGATAAAGCATTAATATCAATGGGAGATAGCCCATGCAAATGAATGATAAGAAATGACTAGATTTGGCAACTGATGTGGGATGAAAGTGAAGAGTTGAGAATAATGAGATGGTTGTAACACTTAGGAGAAAGAAAGGATAGTGGTGCCTTCAATGGTAACAGATAATTTTAGAAGAAGGTTCGGTTTAGGGGGAATGATGATGAATTTAGTTTTGAATATGTTGACTTTGAAATGTATGTTCTATTGGATAACTTCAGGGAGGGGTGGGTACAACTTCCCTGAGAGATGTACCCTGGATTGTGATTTCATTGGTATAGGGAGCTCCTGGGGGGATCTAGAAGGATCCCAGAGTCATATAGTCAATACATTTCGGAGGCAGCACTTGAACCCTGGAAGACTACTCTGCCTCTCAAAAAGATTTCCAGAGAGATCAAATGACTTTCCCTTTCCCACAGGCTGTGAGATACAGAGCTGGAAATCAAACCAAAGTCCCCAGACTCCAAATCTAGTGACCTTTCCACTGTTTCTCTGGAGAGACCCATGAAATTATAGGTTTGGACCAATCCCTGACCAATACATTTTAGATTAGATTTTTGCAAGTCAGAGGTAGTTTTGTATTTGCCTTGAAAATATCCTTTCAGAATATACTGATCCTCCAAATGTCTTTGAATGGTCATAAATTCATCTCCAAATTTTGTTCAGGGCATAGGGAATATTTATAGAAAGTCCAATCTCTCTGAGAAGAAGTACCTGCCCATATATGGGCTGTAACATACTTGATAAAAGGAGTATGTAGATTAAGTGTTACAAATCATGATGAAATAGAAAAGTGGTACTATACAAGTACCATTTAGAATAATAATAGCTATTATTGTTGTTATTATTATCATAAAGATTATAATGGATTTTAGCAACCTTTGGTGTGAATATAAAATCTTTTACCATAGTCCTAAACCCCTAGGTGCACTGTTTTAATAACTATAATCCCCTTCACTGGGGGGGCCATACATTGAGGTAATTAACCTTAACCAACTTCTGTGCTTTGCCTTTAGTTCTGAATACATAACTAAGAATTACCTCATTGTACTACCCTTAGGAGTAGAAACTATTATATTGCTAAATTAAAAAGCATTAGAAAAAATGTTACCACACACATTGTAGGTGACTTATTTTCAAATACTTATGGCATGCAGTTGTGTATTTTCCAGCTGCCTAGCTGAATTTGTGGCCTAATGGATATTAAACTTTATTTTGAAAAGAGATTTTACAATAATTAAAAAGACAAACTGTAGCCCAAATATATGAAACACTTTGGTGATATAGTAGTAGAAAAAGCAGCTATTTGCAATCAAAGATAACCCAGGATGAAATCGCAGCTCTGTGACATATGTCTGTGACCTTGGGGTAACTATTTCCCTTTCCTTTATTTTTCAAATTAGGATGTTGGAATAGATGATTTCTAAGGTTTCTTATTATCTTAATTCCTAGGGTCCTTTAAGAGAATCAAACAAATTCATCTGATCAATTGTAAGCAGAAGAAAGTTAATAATATTCTCCTCTCATCTTGCCTCACCTTAATTTATCATCACTAATATTTAATATATGGTGTTATAGAGGAAGCAATGTTGGATTTCAAGCAAGTAGAACTTTACTCTTATCCTAGGTCTGTCACTTCCCATCTGGGAGATATTGGTCACTTAAACTCTCTGGGCTTCACTGTCTTCATCTGTGAAAGAAGGGAGAGGGAAGGATTGGATTGGATGACCTCTAAGGTCCTGTCCAGCTTGATTTAGATGCTTGTAACATATATAACTGAATATTAAAATAACTCAAACTTTGAAAAATTCTCATATTAAATATCTGCACATGGTAAAGGACAGTAGTTGTGCTCTGCAACATGTGTTCCTTTGATGTTAAACTTTGTGTTCATATATTTAGAATACTATATGGTTTTGTTGTTTAGCCATTTTTCAATTGTGTCCAACTTTTCATGACCCCATTAGGGATTTTTTTTTTTGGCAAAGATACTGCAGTGATTTGCCATTTTCTTCTCCAGCTCATTTTGCAGATAGGGAAATTGAGGCAAACAGGCTTAAGTGACTTAGCCAGGATTATATAGCTAGTAAGTGTCTGAGGCGAGATTTGAACTCATACAGAGGAATCTTCCCGACTCTAGGCCCAGCACTCTATTCACTGTGCCACCCAGCTGCCTTTGCTTCATATTTGCAGAGAGCTTAATACTAATTCATACATCCATTTCACCTGCTCTATATTATTGCTGTTTTCATTTCTAACTTTCACACAAATGCCTTTTTGTATAATGAATGAAGTACAAACTATTTAGGCCAGTGTTCAAGGCCTCTGTGTTGTGGCCCCATCTAGCCTTCCAGTCTCACCTATAAATGCCCACATAAAACTTACATGTGGCAGAGAATTAAACTTTCATATTCTTAAATACACTTTGTACTTTATTGCTCTAGTACCTTTGTCTGCTAATCTCCCTTCATGGTAAGACTTCCTCTTTTCCCTTTGCTAATCTAATTAAAAACTCTTCTTCAAAGCACAGCTCAAATGTTGTCCCTTTTCATGAACTCTTCCCTGACCATTACAGTTGAAAACGACCTTTCCTTCCTTCAAAATCCTATAGCATATTTTCTTTTTTTTTTACCAGTCATTTGGCATTTATTATATAATATCTTTCATTCTTTCCTATTTTTTATTTCTTTTAGTCTCATTTCCCCAACTAGATTACCAACTTCTCATGGAAGGGACTGTGTTTTATACTTTCTTTTAAACATTCCCTAAAACACTTAGCACAATTCCTTGAACATAGTATAGACATTCAATAAATATTTATTTGATTGATTGATTACCTAGATGTGTGACAACCTAGATTTTTTTTATAATGCTCAGACTAAGCAAATCAAAACCATGCTTGTGCCCTGAAGGAAAGAACAAGTTAATATGTGCAAATACTTTACCATCTCAAAATGAAAATCAGGTGACATCTTTGATGTGAAATAATATGTGGAGTACAGCTGAGTACAAGCAAAAGCCCCCAAAGAGCTGATCTTTGTAAATGCAGTATGGTAGAAAGGGTCCCAAAGAGGAAGTCTGAAGCCTGGAATTTTGTTTAGGCTCTTTCATGAATTTCTGGGGATGATCATGGACAATTCATTTTTACCTCTCTAGCCTCGGTTTCCTTCTCTGCAACAAGGTTTAACCAGACCAGGGATTCCTTTGGCAGTCCAATGTTTCATTGCTTTATTGTTTCATTTCTGTGGACACTTGAGGATGTTTTAAAATGAATAAAATAAAATATGTAGAAAATGCAAAGAAAACCAATTATATCAGAATGCAGTTATAAGTTGTTGGGTTTTTTTAAGTTCATAGATTGCTGGTTAAGAAATGCTTTACTAAGTGATTTCTGAAGTATGAAAAGGCCTAATATGAGAGATCTTTGGTCAGTTATCTTTAATACCATCAAATTTCACAAAATATCAATAACTGAGTAGGGCTTTTAAGAATGAAATGAATTTTTTTAAAAAAGAATTTTTGGATTGTAAGAAAATTGTGCAACTCATGTTACTTCTAAGAAAGAAATGGTTCAAAATTTATTAAGGGGACTATCTTATTCTGCAGCAATTGTAAAATGAGAACTTTCAATCTTATGCTCTAATAAAACTCATCTATTTGTGTCTTTGGTCTGTGACTCAGAACTTCATGCCAAATATTGGGCCGTAATAATTTTTTTTTCTCCACTTCTATCCATCAAGGCCTTGGTTTCCAAGGTTACCCAACTCATTTAGCTAGTGCCAGCTACAAGCAAAACTGGGGACAGAATGAAATTTATCCTAGGACTGCCTTGCTTTTCCTTTAGGAGGCCTTACTCTACCATCTTTGTACCACAATGTCCTGGTGCCTAATGTTGACTATTCTTATCAGGGAGAAAGTCTTGGGACTTTCTCAGGAATGTAAAATGTTCCCAAATATTTACATTTGCAGGGCAAGGATAGTATTTATCTCAAATTAATTCTTTTTAAAATTATTGAATTGTTGATATTGAAGGAAAGGGAAGCTATCATTTTTGTTTATTTGTTCGTAGGGAAAGAAGGGAATGTAGCATTTCTCTAATCATACTCCTATTCTTCCTGTGTATGCAACTGTCTCAGCCTAAGCTATCTATTATAACTAATCCCATGATCAAAAAGATAATTCAACTGAATTCAGTCACCAAAAATTAAATATTAATTGCTCTTGTTTTGAGCTAAGTTCCATGAAATTGGAAAGACTCTTTTCTTCTAATTCTCTAGGGTAGTGTGGCAGGAAGAGCACAGAATTTGGAGGCAGGAGATTTGAGTTTGAATCTCACCTTTGACACTTATTACTAGCATCTTGAAAGGAAATCCTTACAACTTCAATAAGCCTCAGTTTTCTCATATTTTAAATTGGGAATTAATAGAATTTCACCACCTATTTCTTTGGTTTGATGTGGAAAAAGTGCTTCATAAACATGCAAGCATTATATAGGGCTGGAAGGGATCTCTGTGGCCATTTAGTTCAGCCTTCTAATTTTACAGTGGAGCAAATTGAAACTATGGAAATTGAGTGACTTGACCAAGGTCACCGAGGCATGACAAACTTTATCAGAAAGACATTTTGAACTGACATCCTCTGCCTCCAGAGAAAATGCTTTGTTTTTACAATTAATGAAACTGAATCCCAGAAGGGTAAAGAAATTTGGTTAAGATACACAGGTAGTGACAGTTAGGATTTGAACTCAGGCCCTTTGGCTCCAAATCTAGTGCTATCCACTGTACCATACTTCTTTCAACCGGTCTATTAAGTCACTCTCCTGCTGAAGAAGCTTCAGTGACTCCCAATTCCCCTTAAGACAACTACATATAGATTAGAGACAAGTGGGCAGAGCCAAAATGGCAGAGTAAAGGCAGAGACTCCCCTGAGTTCTCCCCCAAATCCCTCCAAATCCCTTTAAATAATTACTCTAAAATATTCTAGAGCAGCAAAATCAACAAAAAGATGGAGTGAAACAATTTTGTAGCCCAAGACAACTTAGAGGGTTGTCAGGAAAGGTATGTTGCACCAGGTAAGAGAGAAGAGCAATCTAGCACAGGCTATGCCAGCAAAGCCCCAGCAAACCAGGAGCAGGCCTCCTGGTGAATCAATCAGTGGCAGCATTGTCAGGTTCCCAGACCTCTCAGTTCATAGATGCCAAAGACAAATTAGGTCAGCAGGAAAGGTCTGTCACACTTCAGTGAGTGGGAGCACAGTCTAGTGCAGGCCATGCTAGCACAGACCCAGGCCCAGTAAACCAGGAGCAGGCATTGGGGTTGCCTGAATAAAGCAGTGGCAGTGGCTGCTTCCAGACCTCTCAGCCCATAGATGATAAGGGGGTCGAACAACTGGTCAGAAGGTGATTACAGAGGTCTCTTTGCTAGCACTGAGGCAGGACTCTGTTGCTTTGCCCATATTCTGATCTGGGTCACAGTACTGGGTGGCAGTCCCATGACCAGGAGGAGAACTAGCATACCAGAATTTGCTGCCACAGTGGAAGGGGAACCCCCTTCCCAATTCCAGAGCCAAAAAGAGTGTTTGTGGTCATTCATAGACAAGAGCACAGGCCGAACACCTCTCCTTAGATCATACCGCCTTGGAAGAACTGAAAACCTAGAGGTCCCTAGAAGTATCTATGAAAACAGCTGCACAAAACCCCTGAAGCTTGGGACAGCGCACCCTCCACCTGGGAAGCAGAATCCTACTTTAACAGAGTTAAAAGTCAAGTAATAGACTGGGAAATTGAACAAATAGCAGAAAAAAAAATCTGACCATAGAAAGTTATTATGGTGATCACTCAAAAGAAGATAAAAAGTCAAAGCTCCTTCATCCAAAGCCTCCAAGAAAAATTGGTCTCAGGTCATGGAAGAGTTCAAACAGCATTTTGAAAATCAAGTAAGAGATAGAAGAAAAATTGGGAAGAGAAATGAGAGTGATGCAAGAAAATCATGAAAAACAAGTAAACAGCTTGGTAAAAGAGACACACAAAAAAATACAGAAGAAAATAACACCTTAGAAAACAGACTAAGCTAAAAGGTTAAAAAGGTACAAAAAGCCAATGAGGAGAAGAATACCTTAAAAAGCAGAATTTGCCAAATGGAAAAAGAGGCACAATAATTCACTGAAGAAAAAGATTCCTTAAAAAGTATAATTGGTGGAGTTGTGAACTGATCCAACCATTCTGGAGAGCAATTTGGAACTATGCCCAAAGAGCTACAAAACTATACATACCCTTTAACCCAGTAATACCACTTTTATATCTGTACCCCAAAAAGACAAAAAACTGGGAAAAGACCCACCTGTACAAAATTATTTATAGCAGCTCTTTTTGTGGTGGATGAGAATTGGAAACTAAGGAGATGCTCATTAATTGGGAAATGGCTGAACAGGTTGTAGCTGAACAAATTACGAAAGTAATGGAATACTACTGTGCTATAAGAAATGATGAGTAGTAGGCAGACTTCAGAAAAACCTGGAAAGACTTATATGAGGTGATGCTGAGTAAACTGAGCAGAACCAGAAGAACACTGTTCACAGTAACAGCCACATTGAGCAATGACTAACTTTCACAGACTTGGCTCTTCTCATCAGTGCAAGGATCTAAGACAACTCCAAAAGACTCATGATGGAAAATGCTATCCACATCCAAAGAAAGAACTGTGGACTCTGAATGCAGATTGAAGCATACCATTTGATCTCTTTGTTTTGTTTTGTTTTGTTTCCTCTTTCTCATGGTTCCTCCCATTTGTTCTAATACTTCTTTACAACATGACTAATGCAAAAATGTTTAATATGAATGTATATGTAGAGCTTATATCAGATTGCACAACATCTTGGAGAGAGGGGAAGGGAGGGAAGGGGAGAAAATTGAAAAACCAAAAGGTTATGGAAGGGAATTTTGAAAACTAAAAATAAATTAGTTAATTTTTAGTTTAAAATTTTAAGAAAGTAGAATCGGCCAAATGGAAAAGGAGGTACAAAAGCACACTGAAGAAAATAATACCTTCAAAATTAGAATTGAGCAAATGGAAGCTAATGACTTTATAAGAAATCAACAATAAAAGAAAACCAAAAGAATGAAAAAAATGGAAGACAATGTGAAATATCTCATTGGAAAAACAGCTGAATTTGGAAAATAGATTTAGGAGAGATAATTTAAGAATTATTGGACTACCTAAAAGCCATGAGCAAAAAAAGAACCTAGGTATCATCTTTCAAGAAATTATCAAAGAAAGCTGCCCTGATATTCTAGAACCAGAGGGCAAAATAGAAATGGAAAGAATCCACTGATCACCTCCTGAAAGAGATCCTAAAATGAAAACTCCAAGGAATATTATAACTAAATTCCAGAGTTCCCAGGTCAAGGAAAAAACACTGAAAGCAGCCAGAAAGAAACAATTCAATTATGATGACTTCAGATTGATTATAGATTGCTCCTCTCATGCATTCTATGCTTAGCTAAAATGGTCCATTCACTGTTCCCTGCACGTGAAATTTTATCTGCCATCTCCATGCTTTTCCAACAAATCTCCCATGACTTGAATGCTCTTTCTTACTTCTGTCTTTTGGTCACTTGAGCTCCCTTCAGGCCTCAAGTTAAGTGACACCTCCTTCAAGAGACCCATTTTCCTGGTTGTTTACACTCCAACTATCATCTGCTACAATAACTTCATGTTTATTTTATTTTATTTTATTTTTTATATCCCATATTTACTTATGTGTGACCACACTGTTTTTCTCCAGCTGGAATGTAAACAGGTAAACTCTTTGAAGGCAATGACTGTCTACTGTCTCATTTGTGTATTGAAACACTCAACATAAAACTTCTTTGGCCTGTATTGAAACTTTCTTACTTTTTTCTTCATAATGAAGCTTTATACCATACCCATTTCTATCCTTGGATTTGTGTTCAGATATCCTCCTTCCTACTCCCAAAGCCTATCAACTAATCCTTTGACCACTTCCATGTAGTACCAGCTCCTAAAAGGTCTGTGTTCAAATATTGGCGATGTCACTTCATAGTTGTGTGACCATGAGCAAATCATTCAACTTCTGTGCTTCCATTTCTTCATCTATATAATGAAGGGGTGGTTTAGATGATTTCCAAGGTCTTGTCCAACTCTAATATTCCTATGAAATCACTTATACTAACAGCCTTTCTCATGCATGAGATCTCTCTCTGGTTGCCAAAAGACTGACACATGAGGTGAAACACCCTAGCAATGAAGGGGGAGTGAGGTTGAAACTCATAATTCCTCCCAAGTGTCCAATTTTATATCCTCCCTGCATTGCTTGAAGCAGTTTCTCTATTAATGTTTAGCAAGCCTGCTCACTCTCTTTCTCAAAAACCTCCTAAAAACCCATCTGTTCTTGAAAGCATTTCAGCTACAATAACCCCTCACCACTCTATATTGCTCATATTGTATTTTATCGGTGTGCATTGTCTCATGTGTCTCCTGTGTGCATTTATATTGTAATCCCCTCAAGGCAAAAATCTTTCTTTGCTGTCTGCTGTATAGAGCACAGCCCAATGTATAATTCTATACATACCTATGACATTATATAATTAGGGATAAAAATAAAAATACCACTGCTGCTTCATTTTTCCTTTGAAGCTTCAGGAATGTTTATTATAGTATTCACAGCAACACTGTATAATTCAATGAGGAAACTTTAGAAAAATGATTAATTATTTAGGTAGGAGTGCCCATTAATTTTAAATTAATTTGAATTATTTTGAACGAACACTCAGTGTCTTTTTTTTAAGTACTGGTAACTGTCTCTAATTACTGCTCCATACAGTATAAAGTTGATTTGATTGTTGAAACAAAATAACTATCAACTCATTAAAAAACAGCAGCAACCACCTTCCATAGTGGCAAAGAAAGGAGTGGATAAGAGAGAGACAGGGACAGAGACAGAAACAGAGAGATATGTAGAGTCAGAGATACAGACACATACACACGCACACACACACACACACAGACTGAATGATAGAAACAGAAAGAGAGAAATAGTGATAGGGAGGATACAAAGAGAGAGACAAAGAGACTGACAGAGATAAAAATGGAGAGACAGACTAAGAAAAACAAAAAGACAGAGAGACAGGTAAAGAGAGACAGTGACAGAGACAGGAAGAGACAGAGACATAAAGAGATAGAGAGATACAGACAGAAGCAAAAACAGATGAGAGAGAGAGAATTAGTTCACCATTAAAATGCAGAGAATAGGAAAATTAGTTTTTATGTATTAGTAAGCAGTGATTTGAGACTCCAATATTTGATAGATGCTAGTTGTCTTCAAAAAAATGATACAAGAAAGCACTTAAGATCCCTCCTTCCTGAAAAGGATACATTTGTAACAGGGCAGAGATTGATTTCCATATCAGTGATAGAACAGTTTATCTGTGGATGTTTGTGCTTTCTTAAATAGCAAATCTGAGTTAATTATAGCTGTTGTTGGATCTTTGAGGCATGGTTAATTCTATTTACTTTTCTTTATTCACTAGTCTGGCAATTCAAGTCTGAACACTACAGAGATACCAACCCCATTAGTTCCATTAAAGGTATTAATGTTTGGATACAGTAACATTAAATGAAGAGGTGTATTTTGAACCCTGAAACATATTTCCTAATAATCACTAATTATCATGAATAGTAATCAAATACCATTTGTCTATGAAAACATCCTCTTTCAGCCCAGAAATTTAGACTAGTAGCCTGTGGTGGGTACAGCAGGGTAGTTTCACATTTGATTCACTCATAAAAATTGTATTCCTGATATAAACTCATTTCCTGAAGTCAAGAGATTTACCTTTTAGAACAGAGGCACTCCAAATATAAAAAGGGAGTACTCAGTGTGATTGGAAATAAATGTGCTAAGTCCAAATGAAAAGAGAGATTCCTTTAAAGTGCCATAAAGATTAATTTCTTTTTTTTAAACTTTAAATAGTATTTTATTTTTCCTCCACAATTCATATCAACAAAATTTTTAGCATTCATTTTTTCTTTTCTTTTTTGATTAATTAATTTTAAATTTTTAGCCATCACTTCCATAAGCTTTTGAGTTTTAAATTTTTCTCCCCCTCCCTCCCTACCTCCCTCCCCACCTCCCTCCCCAAGACAGCATGCAATCTGATATAAGCTGTACATATACATTCCTATTAAACATGCTTTCATATTACTGATATTGTAAGTAAGAACTGGAACCAATAGAACAAACCACCAGAAAGAGGAAACAAAACATAACAGAAGAAAAAAATAGCAGATAGCATGCTTTGATCTGCATTCAAACTCCATAGTTCTTTCTTTGGATGTGGATAGCATATTCCATCATGAGGCCTTTGGAGATGTCTTAGATCCTTGTACTGCTGAGAAGGGTTAAGTCTATCAATGTTAGTCATTGCACAATGTGGCTGTTACTGTGTACAACATTCTCCTGTTTCTGCTCACTTCACTCAGCATCAGACCTTACAAATTCAGCATTCATTTTTACAAGATTTTGAATTCCAAAACTTTCTCCCTCAATTCCCTGTCTCCCCTCTTTTGAAAATGGTAGAAAATGGTTGATATAGTTTATACATGTGCTATCATGTAAAACATAGTTCCATATTCATCACAGTTGTGGAAGAAGAAATAGATCAAAAGGAAAAAAAACATGAGAAAAAATAAAGTGAAAAAAATGCTTCAATCTGCATTCAGAGTCCATCAGTTCTTTATTTGGATATGGATAGTGTTTTCCTTTGTGAGTCCTTTGAACTTGTCTTGTGTTGCTGAGAAAAACTGAATCATTCAGAGCTGATCGTCACACAATGTTGCTGATACTGTGTACAGTGCTTTCCTGTGTTCTACTTATTTCACTTTGCATCAGTTTTTACAAGTCTTTCCAGTTTTTTTCTGAAATCAGCCTGTTCATCATCTCTTATTTTACAGTAGTATTCCATGACATTCACATACCACAGCTTGTTCAGCCATTCCCTGATTGATGAGCATCTCCTCAATTTCAAATATTTTGCCACAACGATAGGGCTGCTATAAATATTTTCCCTTTTTTATGACCTCTTGGGGATCATACCTAGTAGTGGTATTGCTGGATCAAGGGCGTGCACAGTTTGGTTGCCCTTTGGACACAGTTCCAAACTGATCTCCAGAATGTTGGGTAGGTTCTCAACTCTGCCAACAATGCATTCAAGTCCCAATTTTCTCACATCCTCTCTAACATTTGTCATTTTCCTTTTCCTTTTTCTTTTTTTAAAATTTTTGCCATATTAGCCAATCTGATTGGTGTGAGGGGGTATTTCAGAGCTGTATTAATTTGTAATTCTCTACTCAAAACTTATTCAGAGCAATTTCTTCATTTCATTTTCATTTTCATTTTTTCAGAGCAATTATAGATATAATTGGTTTCTTCATCTGAAAATTGCATCTCCATATGCTTTGACCATGTATCAGTTGGGGAATGGTTTTTATTCTCATAAATTTGACTCAGTTCTTTATATATTTGAGAAATGAGGACTTTATCAGAGATGTTTGCTACAAAGATTGTTTCCCAGTTTTTTGCTTTTCTTCTAATCTCTGTTGCATTGGTTTTGTTTGCACAAAAGCCTTTCAACTTAATATGATTAAAATTATCTATTATATGTTTTGTAATGCTGTCTATCTCTTCTTTTGTCATGAATTCTTCCCTTCCCCATAGATCTGACAAGTAGACTATTCCTTGCTCTTCTAATTTGTTTGCTTTATTGTCTACCGTACCTTTTAGCAAGATGTAGTTTCCTTCCTTATCTCTTTTAATTAGGTCTATTTTTGTTTTTACTTTGTCTCAGATCAGGATTACTAACCTTGCATTTTGTTTTTACTTCAGCTGAAGTATGGTAGATTCTGCTCCAGCCCCTTACCTTTACTCCATGTATGTCTCTCTGCTTCAAGTGTGTTTCTTATAAGCAACAGATGGTAGCATTGTGGTTTTTGATCCGCTCTGCTATCTGCTTCCATTGTATGGGAGAGTTCATCCCATTCACATTCACAGTTATGGTTGCTACCTGTGCATTTTCCTCCATCCTATTCTTCCTCCTGTTTGTCCTCTCTCTCCTTTCACCCTTTCCCACCTCATCAGTGTTTTCCTTCTGTCTACCACCAGCCCCTGCCCTCCATTCTGTCAGTCCCCATCCCCTCCTTTACTTAATCTCCTCCTCTCCTATTTTTCTGTCAGGTAAGATAAATTTCTATATTCAATCAACTGTGTATATCATTCCTTCTTTGAGTCAATACTGATGAAAGTAAGGTGTAAGTAATACCCACTGCTACCTGTCCCATCTTTCCCTCTACTGTAATGGGTCTTTCTTGACTCTTTATGTGAGATAATTTAGCCCATTCAGCCTTTCCCTTCCTTCTGCACCCATTGTACTCCTCTTTCTCATCCCTTATTTTTTTTAATGTTAAATTCGCCTTATACCAATACCCCTTGTCTACGTATATTCCTTCTGTCTGTACTGCTAGTGATACCATTTTTAAGAGTTATAAGTATCATCTTCCCATGTAGCAATGTAAACAGTTAATTCTATTAAATCACTTATGTTTTCTTTTCCCTTTTTGCCTGTTTGTGCTTCTCTTGGGTCTTGATATTGGAGGTCAAATTTTTGGTTCAGTTCTGCTCTTCTCCCTATGAAGGCTTGAAATTCTTCTATTGTACTGAATGACCATTTTTTCCTTGTATTATGCCTAATTTTGCCATTTTAGTGATTCTTGGTTGTAGTCCTAGCTTCTTTACCCTTTGGAATATCCTGTTCCATGACTGCTGATCCCTTAATGTTGCAGCTGCCAAGTCCTATCTGATCCTGATTGTGACTCCTGCATATTTGAATTGTTACTTTCTGGACACTTGTAGTATTTTTTCCTTGACCTGATTATTTGGCTATAATGTTCCTTGGAGTTTTTATTTTTAGATTTTTCTTTTCTGAGGGATTGGTAGATTCTTTCAATGCCTATTTTACCCTCGTTCTAGGACATCTGGGCAGTTTTCCTTGATAATTTCTTGAAAGATGCTGTCAAGGTCCTTATTTTGATTATGGCTTTCAGGTAGTCCAATCATTCTGATATTGTCTCTCCTCAATCTATTTTCCAAATCAGTTGTTTTCCCCATGAGATATTTTATATTTTCTTCCATTTTTTCCATTCTTTTGATTTGTTTGATTGATTCATAATGTCTCATAGAGTCATTGGCTTCCATTTTCCCAATTCTAACTTTTAAGGTGCTGTTTTCCTCAATTAGCTTTTGTACTTTCTTTTCCATTTGGCCAATTGTACTTTTTAGGAAGTTTTTTTTTCAGTGGATTTTTGTATCTTCTTTTCCTTTTGGCCAGTTCTACTTTTCAAGCACTTTTCCAAGCTGTTGAGTCTTTTTTCATAATTCCCTTGCATCACTCTCATTTCTTTTCCCAATTTTTCTTCTACCTCTCTTATATGATTTTTTAAGCTCCTTTTTGAGCTCTTCCATGAGTTCTTTCTTGTGTCTTCAGTGTAATCCCCAGTGGGTGGCAAATGAGACCACTTCCTATTTTTCTTTGGGGTTTTGCCCATAGGTCTTTTGACATTGTTGTCCTCTTCTGAGTTTGTGTCTTGGTCTTCCTTGTCACCATAATAACTTTCTCTGATCAGAGTCTTTGTTTGATTTTTTGCTCATCTTTTTTTTTTTGGCCTTTTTTCCTTTCTTTTAAATTTGATCTTTGATCCCAGGGTGGAAGGGGCTCTGTCTCAGGCTTCTTGTGCCAGTGGCTGCAGGTACTGGCTATATACCTGGTGTGGCACTGCTGTTGCCCTGAGGCCCATGATGGATCCTCATACCTGGTACTGTATTGAGGTGGTGAGGTGGTGGGTGGCTGGGGTTGCTGGAGGCTGTAGGGGTCTGGCAACTTAGTGCTGGTGCTGGTGCTGGTGCTGGTGGTGATGTCTGGCATGTGCTGATACCTGGTGGAGTTTTTCTGTGTTTTCCCCGGGGCTGCATGGAAACACATGGAGGAACCAGCCCCTGAAGAGTACCTGTTTGCCCTGGGCCACACTGAGATTCAATCGAGGTATGGCCACTGGAAGACTTTTGTCAACCCTGGGTTACCACAAAGCATGTGGAGGTCCATTTGCCACCCGCTGGGGGCCATGCTGAAGGCACATGTTAGTATTTGCTTGCTCTACCACACTGGGGCTTAGGATCTCCCTCTGGTTTGCTGAGGTGGGACTTGCTGCTGATTTGTTGGGATGCTTCCTCTCCTGGAATGAGCTCCCTTTAACCCAAGTGAGATGGACTTTTCTTGCCAATCCTCCAAGTCTGCCAGGCTGAAAGACTGTTCCATCCTTTGTTCCATGCTTCTTTCCACTGTCTCCACTATTCCAGGATTTTTTCTGGGGTGCTATTTTATGGTTGTTTGGAGGTGAATGTGGTAGAGCCATAGTGATTTACTGCTTCCTCTGCCATCTTGGCTTGAGAATAATTTCTTTATTCCAGAGTACTCTGAAGTTAATTGTGCTTATCATGCAAAGGTAATCCAGAGAAAAGTCAGTTCCAATGGTCACAATTCAATTAATTCCTTGTTAGAAAGATAGAGTCTATATATTCTACTATGAGTGAAGACAGAGGCATCTTGGTCTTCTGAGATTACTTATTTCCTCAGCCACCAAGGAAAGTAGTGTAATTTGAAATATGGAATATCTCAAATGGAAAAGTGAGAACCAATGGAAATTTCCCTAGGTCTAATGGTGAAATGTGGTCAGTAGAACCTGATTGATTGATTGAATGAAAAAACATTTTATTAAATACTGATTATGTACCAATCTTGGAGCTAAGTGCTACATATATAAACACAAAAAGTAAGAAATACTTGCCCTCAAGGAGCTTACATTCTATTAGTCAACCCAGACTTCTTTCTATTTTACTACTCTACCTCCTTGTTCATGTTGTTTGTGTGTGTTATTCATAATCTATCTTTTACCCATTTAATATTAAGGTTAGTTTTCCTCTTAAGTTTATGATACTGATTTCGTCCATCTAGCCTTGCCTGATAACCACAACTGCACATGAGCCTGCTCTCTTCTAACTCTACAGAACTTTGTCCTTTCATATACTTCCTTATTTATTTGTTTCTTCATTCATTCATTTGTTTGTTTCTTCCTTTGTTTATTTATTTATTTTGCTTCTTTTTTATTCCCCAGTGCCTTGAAATGCTTGTTAGATCAAATTGAATGTGTGTGCCGGTCTTATCCACTCTAGTAGACCATTTTCATTACATCCTTCTCCTTACCCCTATGTTAGGGGTGGGCCCAAAACAGGCACCCTTACATAGTCTAATTCTTTTGCGTTTATTTACTATTTATCAGCAGTTTCATGATCCTTGTTGATTCTTTAATCTCCATATTGGCAAACTATTACCAGTTCTTTATGATTTGGTATCTAGTTTCTTTCTCATCTATCCTATTCTCTTCATTCATATAACTACTGTTCTACTTCCTTCTCCTATTTTTTCACCTGGTCACTGAACTATTATGATATCCTCATAATTACTCTTTCTATCTTCCATACAACTGCCAAATTAATATTCCTAAGATACAGTTTAAATAATGGTACTCTCTTTCTCAAAAATCCTCAGTGGCTCCATAAAATAAAGTGCAAATGCCTCCGCCTGGCATTTAAAGCTCTCTACAATCTGGAGCCTTTTTTTCTAGTTAGATGATACTGTTTCCCTTTATATACTTTGGGTTCCAGTCAGATTGGTCTATCAATTGTTTCTTGAATCAGATACATTATCTAGTGCTTCTTTGCTTTTTCTCTGATGGTCTTTATTCCTGCAGAGCTGGTGTTATTCTTTTTCCCTGCTGAAATCATGTAGTATTTACTTACCTGTGTACCTGTTGCATCTGCCCCATAGAATGTAAGTACCTTGAGGATTGGCAAAAACAAACAAAAACCAACTTTTTTGTTGTTGTTGTTTTCGTTGTTTTTGATTGCCCCATTGAAGTACCTTGAACGTAGTAAACATTTGTGGCTTGAATTGAATGTATTTACCTGTTTTATCCACTTTACTAGATTATACACATTATATTCCCTTCCTTACCCCTCTCCAGGAACCAAAAGTGAATTGGTGTTAGGAGTGGGCCCCATATAGGAACCCTTTTAGATTAGTTTTGATTTCAGGACAAAATGAGACACTCCTCATTCATTGAACAGTTAACAAAAGGAAGTTTATTTAGCCCAACATAGTAAGAATATGTAGCAAAGATAAAGTGGTATAAAAATACCTTTTCAGGAGGTGAGGATAAGCTGACTTATGGTAGATGTTCTTCAGACATCTACCAATTTGGAGAAGCCCCAACTCTATGTGTGATTTTGTATGCTCCTAGCTGACTAGGAAGCTGTGTCAAGGGAAACAGGGGTTTATTGGGTCTTAGGGACATTTTTGTTGCCTTTTAGGGAAAACAATATCCCTAAACATGAGGAAACATGGAATTCTAGTCTTTCCACAATTATGTGATATATAATACATATTAATATCACACATGATAGGCATTTACAAACTGTTCCCTTAAACAAATAATACATATTTATGGGGAAGTGTTCCCAACAAGGGAGAGTAACATAAGCTCTCGGTAGCTTCCCACAGTTTAATACTTTAAGGATTTGGGATTTCATCAGTGTTAGTACTTCCTTACTAACCCAGATCCCAACCACTTTATGACCTAGAAGAACCATAAAATTATAGCTTTAGATTTGGGAGGGACCTCAGAGGGCCTTTAGTCTAACCTCCCTTTTTATAGATGAAGAAACTGAGGCCCAGAGAGATGAAATGACATAAATAGATGGTTTTTGAGAATTTGTGTGAAAAAACAAAACTGAATTACATTGCAGCCAACATGCTGACAAGGCTCTCAAAGTTTAGCTAGTATGGACCTCTGTGTGAGCTATGAACAACTGAAAGGTATGTAAGCAGAAACTTTTTCATGCTGATAGAACCTGCTAGAGTCTATGCTCCACTGCATATGTTTTGACCACCTGTCCAACAATTGTAATAACCAGTGGAAGCTCTTAATGATTCTTCTGGGATGGAAAGAACTCTACTTTCACCAGCTCTTGAGTTCAATATATACCAAAGTTAGTTGGATTTAACAATTTTGTGGATCTTCTCTCTTGGTTTTCATGTAACAGTGAAGCTAAACACATCAAATAACTACCCAGAGGGGAGAGACAGAGACAGAGACAGAGAGACACAGGGATACACACACACACACACACACACACACACACACACACACACACACGACACAGAGAGATACACACAGACACACACAAAAAGACAGAGAGACACAGAAAGAGAGGGAAAGAGAGATAGTGAGTCAGAGACAGAAACAGAAAGAGACAGAGAAAGAGAGACAGAGAGAGAGATACACACAGACATGCAGAGAGAAACAGCAGACACACAGAGAGAGGTACTTAATGGGGATTGTCAGAATATATATTACAGAGAAATCTTAGCTTGGTAATGAAAATACCTGTCAATTGAACACCAAGCATTTGGACATCAGGGGAATCATTAATTAGCTCAACAATACACAAATCTATCAATAATGACTCTATATAATAAAAATAAATCCTTAACAATAATCCTAGAAATGTAAAGCACACAATTATTCCTATAAAGAGGATTATGATGGATTTGAATCGATACCTGTCTTAAGTCCAGCAGTGCTTGTTTAGCAGAGAGGAAGGGAAAAGGAGGGCAAAAAGAGGAAACCAGGGAACAGGACAAGGTGTTGGTCCCTTTTTTATTGGTGTTGGGAGTGGGGAGGATAAAGTTTATAGTAAAAAGGAAAAATGGAAACAAATTCAAGAGGCTACTTTTTTTAAGGGTGGAAAGAAAAGAAGTTAGAAATGGCATATAGCATGTGTTTTTGTTCCGGTTGCAACCTAGTAAGCAAAAAAGACTGGAAACAAGATCAAGTGCTCGATGACTCAAATCCCTAATTAGTATTTTGGTTAAATTAGATCTTGTAGTCATCTTTGTGTTCTATCAGCAATGATAAAACAATACCTTTTTTATTTGGAGAGCTCTGGCAGTACAAGTAGTCAATATAGATAGAAGAGAAAATGACCCCAATTAAATGAAGAAATGCATTTCTCTTCTTGGGATCTGTGATATTGAATCAAAGGGTCTTGCCCTCTGCTGTGTTAGAAATTTGTCAATTCCAATCTGTGAACCACTGAAAAACATTCCAATATTGGCAGGCTCCAGTTCGGAGAGAGGCAGCTAATTCAACCAATACCTCCCTATTCAAATATCTAGAAGGTTTCAGCTGCCAAGAATTGCACAGCTGAACATTACCAAGAATGGGAGGAGATGAAGACTGATCTTCCAACCTTCAACAAGCATTTATTTAGACTAATTATATGTGAGACATATCCCTATGCCCTAGAATTACAAAAGAAAACATGAAGTAATTCCTGCTCTCAGTGAGCTAACAACTTAAATTCTTTTTGGGGAGACAAAGTGTATACATACACAAAAATATATCAAATCTATGCAAAATAAATACAACCTAGTGTGGGAATTGTCTTGCCTCTTTCTATATCTGTACTGCTTAGAATAGTGCCTGGCACACAGTAGTCATTCAATAAATGTTTATTGAATGAATGAATGAATAGGAAGCGAGGTAATAGCAGATGGGGAGATGAAGGAAGGCCTTAGGTAGAAAGTGACATTTTGAACTAAGATTTAGGTAAATGAAATTCTCAGAGGCAAGGAAGAATATGAAATGCATGACAGGACAGCCTTGGCAAAGACATAGAAGCGGAAGATGAAAGGTCGTGCATGAGGAACAGCAGGAGTGCCAATCTGGCTGGAATAAATGAAGCAAAGTACTTTAATAAGCCAAGGAAGGAAGATTAGAGCCACATTGTGAAGTTTCATAGCCATTTGATCCTAGAGGAAATGGTGAGTCACTAGAAGTTATTGAGCAGGGAAGTGACCTGGTCAGAATTGTGCTTTGGAATATCATTTTAGCAGCTCTTCGGAGGATGGGTGAGAGACTTGAGTTAGGGAGATCAATTAAGAGCAAGAAGTAATGAGTTCTTGAATTAGAGAGGTGGCTCTGTAAGTGGAGAGAAGGGGACAGAGAGAGAGGCAGAGTTAAAAAGACATGGCAACTGAAAGTGTCAGGGACAAAACCATTACAACTCTCCACTCTCACTCCCACTGGGGCCATCTGCTATTCCTGCCACACTGAGGATCTGGAATCCACAAGCCATTTTTTAACAATTGTTTTCAATTTAAGGAACAAAATAAGCATTTCTATAACATGGCACAATAAGAAAAGATAATTGCACATGAAACTGCAAATCTACCATATATAGCTTGCTATTCCCTCCAAATATAAGTTATTGTGTAAATTTATTTTTTCTTTTTTTCTTCCCTCTGCTCTACCACCCTAGAAATGACTACCATTAGACACAAACAAGTATATACATATATATATATATATATATATATGTGAGTGTGTATGTATATGTATATATGTGTATATGCATGTTTTATGCATGTATATATGTATATACACATGCATGCATATATATGTGAAAATATTCTATATACACTTCTATTTATCAGTTCTTTCTCTGGATGCAGATAGTGTCTTTTTTCATATACACTTTATTTTTAATTTGTCTATTTATAGTAGTCAAAATGACTGAGTCATATTGGCCAGCAATGATGGAAAGGTCAAGTCAATAAAGTAAAAACAAAAAGAAATGGATCTGTGCATCAGAAGGAAAGATTAAATAATGATTTTGAACCATGCTTGAATCCACAGGCAAGGCCCAACAGTGCAATCCAAACATGTCAGACTCTTACCTACGAAGCCACCATAGTCCTTCAGTAGGCTTCTCCTCTTCTTTGGCTAGGCCGCCTGTTCTACATGCCCTACTTAACATCTTTTGGATATCTGAGCAATGGAGACCCCCACTTCTTATGAGGTGTTACATTTGGATAACCAGGGGTTCTAGGCAACACTCCATTTCTTTGTTAGCATGGTTTTGATTTCTTTCTCAGTGGCAGTGACTTCTTAGCTTGGGGGAATAGCTTTTCTCAGGGACAGTCTACTTAAAGCTTTGGATAAAATGGCAATTATGGTTGTGTATCTGGTTTCTTAGGTAGATCCAGGATTGGTGAAATCAGCTTTTGCCAACAAACCCTGAGTACTATAGCCTAAGATATTAAATAACTGAAGATGGGCAGCACAGATGTTATTAGCAGTAGTTCCAAAAGTTGGCAGCTCTGCAGTTGGCAGTGGTTCCATTGCCAGTAACTTGGTGGCATTTAATAGTTTGCCACTAGTCACCACTGCTCTTACCAAACCAATATCATGGGCTGATATTGCTAGTAAGCCTGCAAAACAATAGCTCTAGCTGAAGACCAAGAATGTCATTGTAGGCTCAGGTTTTTCATTGGCCCTAATAAAATATAACATGGATATTGGAACTTGAGATAACAAAGGTCTTATAATAGAAGCTTCTTTTGGTTCAAAATATTGGTTAGCCATCAACACAAGTATCATCTTGGCCTGTAGGTCAGCAGATAAACAACAGTCACCAGGGTGCAGGTGGCAGCAGGGTAACAGCTGTAGCCTCTCCTCCACCACTATCATCCCAGCCTACCCAACTTTTTTTGCAAATGACAAGCAGCCCAACCTTCCTGTGAGTAATAGTACCTCAGAACCATGGCAATGGATTTGGGCATAATGGGGTGCATGGTAGGTAACAGGGTAAGGAAATCTATAAACATTTGGAGAAATCATAGGTCCTTCGACAATTATAATCCTAAGGATTTTGACTGGAATCTGAAACATGGCTGAGTTTTCATCATCAAGATTTACTCTGAGGACAATGCCCATAATTCCATTAAATATAATATCTGGTATAGTATCAAACATGGCCATAAGAGTCTGTATGCTGCTTATCACTCTATGAATGGGAAATGCACCAACTACTTACTTTTTGGTATCAGGAGTAGTGAACACTTCTGTGGCATAACATAAATAAAATCTGCTGTGAACTACAATACATATGTGAGTATGAGGTCCCAGGACAAATGAAAGGGAGTTAGGGGTTAGTTGGATTTTGGTGAAGGACATTCCTGATAGCCAGTTGCAGAACAATGAAAATAAATCAATGACCAACTCTGGAAACACCCAGGAAGTGCCCCTAGAAAATGCTAAGCAGGTGTTGGAAATTACTGCCGGCTTCAAACACACCATCCCCATTTTTGACAATTTCTCACGCTATGAGAAATACCAAAAGAAGGAAAATGTTAAAAAAGAAGACCAAGATCATGTCAAATAAAGGCAGCTTTCCTGTAAGGACTGTAGCAATGGTTGTACTTGAATATCTTTCAGAGAGAGAGAAGAGAAATAACCTTTGAAAGAATTAGGACTTTCCCCCCTTAATTTCATTGAATTCAAAGAAACAATTGCACGCTTACAGTTCAAAGTATTGGAATTTCACAAAAGACATAGGACTTAACAAGAATGGGGAAAAGAGAAATTTTTAAAAAATTCTCTAGATTTTTTACATAAAAATATCCCCTTTATCTTGTCTTTGCTTATGATTTCAAAACATAATGCTGTACTTTTGGGGTTTTTTTTAACTTTTTTTCACATTTTAAGGTCTGTAAGTGACATAGTTTTTTTCCCCCCTATAATTTTTAAGTTCTTTCCTCCTCACCATTTTCACATTTCTATTTGGAACACTGAATTGTGAAGGGTTTGGACATCCACCCCCCGAAATAGATGTTTGTTTTCTTTCTTAAGTGCAAGAACATTTTATGAAGAAATTTTGTCTAGAAGAATCAAGCACATTGTTACCCAAGCTTCTGTCTCTAAAAATGGTCCATTTTCTTTGACCTTTTGTTACTCAAAGTAAAGTGCTAGGAGTTCTAAGAAATGTTCTGTTCTCATACATTATATAGATTAAATCAGGATTAATTTTATTTCAAAATTAAGAATAGTGGTAAAAACTCATTTATAGAAAATGCATTTTGGAAGAGAAAAATATAAAATGTGTGGTGAATGTTTCCTCAGTTTCTTGTTTGGTCAGTGGGGAGAGGGCATTGATTTTTTTTTTACCTTTAATCACTATTCTATAACAAACATGAGATGCTGTTGAGTATCAAAGAGAGAGAGAGAGAGAGAGGAGACAGACAGACAGAGAATAACTAATTAGATTTTTAGATTTATGAGGTAAAGTAACATGAAGAATCAAAACGGATACCAACCTGCATGATGAGCATGATGGTGGTACAAATAATAAGGAGATTTGAAAGAGGGATGGATGGATTTCTTAGAAAAGGTAATGAATGTTGTTTTGAACATATTTGGGGTATATTGTTTTTGAGATGGCCGTAGGACTTCTAGTTCAAAGTGACCAATAGGAAGATGGTGATGAGACTACTTTATTACCATGACTTAACTACCTTCTCCCCATACCCCCACCATGTCCTTCTCATTTAGGTGAGATACTCCTGAAACTTCCGTTCAAAGGGACTTCCATTCTTTGGACTTCACCACCATTGCCACCCCTTCCCCCATTAAAGTTCTTTTTTATGTGTGGTTTTCCACTATGAGAATGTAAACTCCTTGAAGGCAGGGAATGTTTTTCTTTCTTTCTTATAGCTGTATTCCCAGTCCCTAGCATAATGTCTGGCACATACTAAGAACTTAACAAATTCTTGTTGACTTGACTTCATGTGAGTACAGATTTCAGAGGAGTTTTCAAGGCTGCATATATATAGATCTATGGCTTATCTGTGTAGGGATGATAATTGAAACCTTGGGAGCTGATGAGATCATTTACAGAAATAATGTGGTAAGAAGAGAAATTAATCTGGAAAAGTAAAACCTTAGGGGACACCCATAGATGGCGGGGCAGGATATGGGTGATGATCTAGCAAAGGGGACTAAAAATAGAGGTTTGCATGAGTAAGAAGAGAATCAAGAGAGAACCAATGTTACAAAATCTAGAGAGGAGAGAGTATCCAAGAGGAGAAGGTGGTCAACAAATTAAAACACTGCTGAGAGGTTAAGACAGATGAAGACTAAGAGAATGGCATTGGATCTGGCAAATAAGAGATCATCAGGAACTTAGAAAGAATACTTTCAGTTCAGTGATAAGATTCTGAAGCCAAGCTGCAAAGGGCTGAGAAGTAAGAGCAGAAACAATGGAGGCAGCAATTGTAGATAGCTTTTTTAGGAATCCATCTATGAAAGGGGAAGAAATATAGGATGATTGCTTGAGGTAATGCTAGTGTTATTACCATTATGGATTAGAGAGATCTATACATGCTCATAAATTGTTCTCATTGAGTCATTTCAGTTGTGTTCAACATTTTGTAACCCCATTTGGGGTTCTCTAGGCAAAGATACTAGAGTGGTTTGCCATTTGCTCATTTTAGAGGCGAGGAGCTGAGGCAAACAGGGTTAAGTGGCTTGCCCAGGGTCACACAGCTAATACGTGCCTGAGGCCAGATTTGAACTCAGGAAGAAGAGACTTCCTGACTTCAGGCCCATTGCTCTATCCACTGTTCCACCTATCTTTCCCATACTCATAAAAAGCAGGGAAGAAAACAATAAAATGTACATTGTATTGAAGGTTGAAGAGTATATGGAAGATCACATTGAGAAATGGGGGTGATTAGGGAGACAGTCTGCCGGAGAAAATAAAAAAAATGATAGGATCAAGGGTACAAATAGAAGGGTCAGTTTTGGTGAAGATAAAAACTACTTCTTTAACAGAGAGTGAAATGAAGGAAAAGAGAGTGGAAAATGACATCAAGGGGTTTTAAGATGTGGAGAAGGGTAGAAGAGAGAATTCATGACTCAGGACCTCAACTTTTTAGGAGAATATGAGTAAAGTTCTCTGCTGAGAGGGTATTGGAGGAGGAGGGAAGGTGGAAGCTTTAAGAAGAAAGAGTAAGTTTAGAACAACTTTTGAGTGTAAAAATTACTTGGATAGGAGAAAAAGGTTGACTTGCTGCAGTGAAAGCCTAGCTGATATTATGAAATATAAATGTATAGTAGATTCAGTCAGCATGATTGTATAATTATCTACACCATTCACCCTCAGATGGTAGGAAGAGAGGAGTTGGCAGGCAGGAGTAATTAAGGGTTATTGTTTATTAACTATGACATTATTAAGGAAAGTGGATAGCTGGGGGACACTTTCTAACAAACCATCCAAGCAAACATTTATGAAAATATCTTATCCTTTACTGACTTGAAATAAACTGAACCCTACTAGAGAACAGCCCCTTCTTCTCATGGACTCTTCTGTGGCTGCAGCTGCTGAATGATAAATGAAACACTTTTGTACATGGAAAGGAAGATGTACTCGTGCAAAGGAGAGATGTCAATTCTGAAACCAGCTCTGAAGATCAAGGTATCATAAGAGCAGTAAGCAAATAGAATTAAATCCAAGGCCACCTAAGAGGTCACTGGTACACTTAACATCACAGTTGTTACTGAAAGTATGCTGAAGGTAAGAGCTGAGGGTGCCCTGAAGCTTATTGACGGTGACATGACCTAGCACCACACTTTCATCTGGGTTAGGCCTTCAGTGGCCAATTTAAAGCACAATAATGGAAGACATTTTATTTCTTTCCAAGACCTATACCTTGGATGATATGAACAATGCCATTAAAAAAAAAATCCTATAACATATTTTAGCCCATGAAAATTATAGTAGAAGTAAGGAATTTTTGAGATGGAAATATTATGAGGCTTCTAATATTATAATTACACAATGATACTTTATTACTTTGTAACTGTTTCGAAATTTGGAAGGAAGGTTTCCAACTTCTTCCACTCTGCACCCAACTTTGAATAGTACAATAGGTGTTGGCAAAGAGGCACAGATGGGCTGTAGTATTAGATTAATGAGGCAACTTTCTATTATTTATGAGGCTTGACTTTGATTCATAATTGGCCTGAAACTTATCAAGGGACCAAACCAAGAAGTCATGTTTGTTTTGTTTTGTTTTGCTTTATTTTGCTGTCAACATTCAGTGGGATTCATGACCCTAGAAAAAGGGGAGATTAGTTGTCCTAGCAGAGTAAATCAGACTAGATCATATGATATTGCTGGATGACACAGTGGGTAGAGTGCTGACTATATAGTCAGGAAGAGCTGAGGTCCAATCCCTCCTCAGACACTTATGAACTGTGTGCCCCTAAGGATGTCACATAAACTCAATTAAACTTTGCCTGCAAAATTGGGATAACAGCTCCTACTTCACAGGTTTGATGTTAGGATTAAATCAGATAACACACATAAAAGACTTAATATCTGACTATTGTTATTGTTATTATTGTTATTTTTAATTATTATTATCAGAAGAATATTATTATCATCAGAAGTGAGAAAGAAATATGCAAGATGCACACAAGTTTTCACCCTCTCTCATTTTGGCTTTCCCTTGAATTCAGAAAAGCACCCTGCAACATTGGTTCTCTGTAGGTCTGAGTCTACAAGGGCAGTGGCCACTTCTTGATCTCTTTGCTCTTACCCATCCTCTTCCCACGTGGTCAGATCACATACTGTGGCAACATCATTTCTTCTTGGTTTCCTTTCCCCAACCCATTATTTTTTTCTTTTCCTTTTTCCTTTTTCTCCCTTCTTTTTGTCTTTGTCTTGGAATATTTGGTTAGGAGTTGCTAAACCCTGTGAAAAAGCGATTGATAATCATTCTATTCTATTTGCAGAAACATTTGTCTATTGATATCTTTAGCGTTATGTACGTTCTTTTAGTTAGTATTTAGTATTAGTATATTCTTTTTCATTAAAAATTTAACATTCTCAGAAAATATCAATAAACAAATAATCAAATTTAATGAGTAAATCTCCAAATGAAACATTTTGATTTTAAACACTTTGACATGTAAACATTTTGATTTTAAAATGATATTCACTTTAAGAAAACAATGAGGGACAGCTAAGTGGTACAGTGGATAGAGCACTGGCTCTGTAGTCAGGAGGACCTGAGTTCAAATCCAGCATCAGACACATAACACTTACTAGCTGTGTGACCCTGGGCAAGTCACTTAACCCCATTGCCTAGCCAAAAAAAAAAGAGCAACTGTTGTTTCTACTTTCTGAATCCCTCTGTTTACTTACAGAGGTCTATTAGCTTTAAAAACAAGGTTATAATGCTGCTTTTACTCTTCTGAGCTTTCTTTGAATCACTTTCTGTGGGTACTTTTATTATTTAATATTTCGCATTGTTTACAATATTACAATATCCTGAAGAATCAGAGTGGACAGATGGTCAGATTTGGAGTTAGAAAGACATGGGTTCAAATTCTGTCTATGACACTTTGTAGCTCTGACCCTACGAGCAAGTCACTTTACTCATTCACTAGTCTGAGTCAATAAATTATGAAATAATTTAATTTGTTTTGGTGGAATGAACTTCTAGGAGATCGCTACACTGATACAATTACATCTGGATCAAATATGTTGATATTTGTGTTCTTATAGAGTCTATGTGTGTATTTCAACACATGTATAGGTCATAATATATGTGTACACATGTGTTTATATATGTAGATATATTTACATATATGTATACACACTTATATAGAAGTCATCTGTATTAAGAGCTATGAACTATATCAGCAAGCAGGCTAAGAAGATCATAAACACTTTTTTTTGGAGGCAATCAGGGTTAAGTGGCTTGTCAAGGATCACATAGCTAGTGTCTGAGGTCAGATTTGAACTCAGATCCTTTTGACTCCAGGGTTGGTACTCTATCCACTGAGACACCTGGCTACCCCCTCACAAACCTTTGAAGGAGATAATCTATGTCATATATACACTTTGTTGCCAACTCTTGTGGTTTCTACCTTTACAACATCTCTTGTATGTACTCTTTTTGTCCATAGCTGTCACCTTGGGACAGGCACTCATTGACTTATGCCTTCTGGTTGATCTTTCCCTCAATTATCTCCTTACTCCAGTACATACTCCACTCAGCCGATAAAGTGATCGTTCTTAAGCGGGAGACATCCATTGAAAAATCACAGCTCAGATAAGTTGACTGACTTTTCCTAAACCGTATAGTTAATAAGTCACAGAGTTAAGATTTGAATGCAGATCCTCTAATTACAAATGTAGCATTCTTTCAGTTACATCACATTATTTCTTCTACCTTCATTTATTTATCATGGGCTTTTTTCCTATTTAATTTGTTTTTAATCATTATTCTATCAAATTTTATCATATCACCTGAGTGTTTATAAATGCATTATTTACTTGTTCCAGTCTTTTTCTAGGTCTCAAAATTAAAACCACAAATCTATAATGGCTATGGTCATTTCTTTTATATTTTTTAAAAATGATACTTGCCATCATTTTTTTTAAAGATGTGAGGTTGCAAGGGTGTAGATACCAATTTTATTAAAGAAAAATGTATTGAAGTTATAGAACACTTTTCCAGCAAGTTCCTTGACAATAGTAGTTTGATTTCTTTCTATCCCACTTCCCACAGTCTGTGCCTCTCTTTCTGGATTTATTTTTCCTCACCTTCTAACTTCCATATTAAGAAAAAACTAGTAGTTAGATCATTTTTATTGGATCATTACTCTTTTAAAAAAAGTGTATTTAGTATATTATTTTTCCCGTTATATGTAAAAATAATTGTTAACATTCATTTGATTTTTAAATTCTTTCCTTTCCTCTCTCACCATACCCACCCCCGATTGAAAAGGCAAGCAATTCAATGTAGCTTATACATCTGTAGTCATTCAAAACACTTCTAGTCATGTGAAAGACTAACTGTATTCCCTTCCATCCTATCTCCTCCCACATTTATTCTATCCTCTCTCTCTTTTCACCTTGTCCATCCTCAAAAGTATTTTGCTTCTGACCACCCCTTCCCCCAATCAGCCCTCCCTTCTATCATCTCCCTTTCTCTTATTCCCTTCCCCCCTGTTTTCCTTTAGGGTAAGATAGATTTCTATATCCAATTGAGTGTGCATGTTATTCCTTGTTTAAGCCAATTCTGATAAGAGTAAGATTCACTCCCTCCCTCTCACCTCCCCCCATTTGTCTCCAATGTAAAAGCTTTTTCTTGCCTCTTTTATGTGAGATAATTTACCCCATTCTACCTCTCCTTTTCTCTTTCTCCCAGTACATTCCTCTCTTACCCCTTAATTTTACTTTTTAGATTATCCCTTCATATTCAACTCATACCTGTGTCCTCTGTCTATATATACTCCTTCTAGCTAGCCTACTAATGAGAAAGGTCTTATGAGTTACAAATATCATCTTCCCATGTAGGAATGTAAACAGTTTAGCTTTAATAAGTCCCTTATGATTGTATTTTCCTGTTTACCTTTTCATGTTTCTCTTGAGTCTCATATTTCAAAGTCAAATTTTTTCTTCAGCTCTGGTCTTTTTTCAAGAATGTTTGAAATTCCTCTATCTTATTAAAGGTCCATTTTTTTTCCTCTGAAAGATTATACTGTTTTGCTAGGTAGGTGATTCTTCATTGTAATCCTAGCTCCTTTAACCTCCTGAATATCATATTCCAAGCCCTCTGATCCTTTAATGTAGAAGCTGCTAAATCTTGTGTTATCCTGATTGTGTTTCCACAGTACTTGAATTGTTTCTTTGTGACTGTTTGAAATATTTTCTCCTTGTCCTGGGAACTCTGGAATTTGGCTATAATATTCCTTGGAGTTTTCATTTTGGAAACTTTTTCAGGAGTTGATCAGTAGTTTCTTTCAATTTCTATTTTACTCTCTGGTTCTAGAATATCAGGGTAATTTTCCTTGATAATTTCTTGAAAGATGATGTCTAGGCTCCTTTATTTTTTATCATGGCTTTCAGGTAGTCCAATAAATTTTAAATGACCTCTCCTGGATCTATTTTCCAGGTCAGTTATTTTTCCAATTAGATATTTCACATTGTCTTTGATTTTTTCATTCTTTTGGTCTTGTTTTATGGTTTCTTGATTTCTAATAAAGTTGCTATCTTCCATTTGCTCCATTCTAATTTTTTAGGAATTATTTTCTTCTGCATGCTTTTGGACCTCCTTTTCCATTTGGACAATTCTGCTTTTTAAGGCATTCTTCTCCTCACTGCCTTTTTGCACCTCTTTTGCCATTTGGCCTAGTTTGTTTTTTAAGGTATTGTTTTCTTCAGTATTGTGTGTGTGTGTGTGTGTGTGTGTGTGTGTGTGTGTGTGTATGTGTGTGTATCTCCTTTACCAAGCTGCTGACTCATTTTTCATGATTTTCTTGCATCACTCTCATTTCTCTTCCTAACTCTACTTTTCTTACTTCATTTTTGAAATCATTTTTAAGCTCTTCCATGGTTTGAGACCAATTCATATTTTTCTTGGAGGCTTTGGATGTAGGAGTTTTGTCTTTGTTGTCTTCTTCTGAGTGTGTGTTTTGATCTTCCTTGTCACCAAAGCAAGTTTTTATAATCAGAGATTTTTCTACTGTTTGCTCATTTTCCCAGCCTATTAATTGATTTTTAACTGTTTGCTAAAGTTTGGATCTGTTTTAAGGGTAGAGGGCACACTGCCCCAAGCTTCAGGGCTTTTGTACAGCTGTTTCAAGAGATACTTCAAGGTATCTGTAAATTTTTAGTTCTTCCAAGGTGATATGATCTAAGGAAATGTGTTTACCACTCTCCTTTCCTGTATTCTGGTTTGTGAGTGACCACAAGCACTCTTTTCTGCCCTGGAACTGTGTGGTTGGTCCCCCTGCAGGGTGGCCACAAGCTCTGCTATGCTAGTGCCCCTCCTTGCCCTGGGACAGCCACCCAGGACTGGAGTCTGGATCAAAGGATGGGCAAAGCACCAGAATCCTGATTCAGTGCTAGCAAAAGGACTCTCTAATCTCTTTCTGACCACTTGCTTTACCTCCTTACTGTGTGTGGGCTGAGAGATTCAGGAGTAGCCATTACCCCTTGAACTTTTGATTCAGCTACTCCCATGGCCTGCTGGGGTTGCAGCTGTGCTGATGTGGCCTGTGCTAGACTGCACTCCTCTCACCTAGGTGCGACAGACCTTTTCTACTGATCTTCTAAGTTGTCTTTGGCTTCCATGGGCTGAAAAGTCTGGAAATAGCCACTGTTGCCAGTAATTCAGTTGCCCTGAGGCATACTCTAAGTTTGCTGGGGCCAAGTCTAAACTGGCATGGCCGACACTTCTCTCTCACCCTGGTGCAATAGACCCTTCCTGACAGCCTTCCAAGCTATCTTGGGCTGGAAATTTGTTTTACTCCATCTTTTTATGAGTGGTGCTGCTCTAGAACTAGTTTAGAGTCATTTTTTTAAAGGTATTTGGAGGGTTTTTGAGGAGAGCTCAGGTGAGTCCCTGCCTTTACTCCAACATCTTGGCTCCACCTCCCTTGAGCTTAGCTTTCTATCTACTATGTCATGCTTCTCTCTTATGATTGTATTGAAGGTAATTTCTCTTTGTATGCTATACACAGGTCAAAATAAAGATAATCCTCATTTATCCATAGCAATGGAGTTGAACTGGGGGGCAGATAATCCCCAATAGAAGATAGTTCTAAAATATATTCTATTTGGATTTAGGGTATATTGCTAAGTAATTTTTTTTTTGGCCATAGAATTAACTTCTTAATTATAGCTGGCTTACGTAAATAATGAATTTAGATTAAGTTTTCTGACCATATACTTACCACATGACAATGAGCTAGAGGCAAATTCAGTGACAAAGGGAAGTGAATCTTCCATTACTCAATCTAATGGATAAACCACATATGAATAATTGAGTTAATAGTGATCTGAAACTATCTTTGTTTTTGACTTTCAGACTTTCCAAGAGGGAAAGTACAATCTTTGACTTTAAGCTTTTATCTCCAAAGGACATAGTGTGCTATAGTATTATAGCATCTAAGAGTTGAAGGAGCCTTAAAAATATCCATATTAACTTGTGGTTACCATCCTGACATCATTCATTATAAATATTACTTTCCATATAATTATATAATTATGTGAAAATCAGCATGACATAGGAGGAGGAGGGGTAGGAGAGAGAGAGAGAGAGAGAGAGAGAGAGAGAGATTCAAGAAAACCTGTGTTCAAGTCTTGCCTCTGATGATACATACTGGCTGTGTAATCTAGGACAAGTAGCTCTCTAAAATCTAAATCATGTCATTCAAAGCATAGACTAGTAATATTCCTTAGTTATAGGTCCCTTCTTACCATCCACAGTATATATCTCCAGTCATCCTGATCTATATCTTGTCATTAGACCCACATGGCTTTGGAGGAGAAAAGCAAGGTTGATGACTTTCCACAGTCCTCCTCAAATCCAATTCATTTGCAAGTCATGGCATCATCTTCCTGATGCCATGGTCCTTTTCAAGAATGAAGGACAAACAACAACCAAACAACAACTATGAGATGTCCTACCTGCCTCACTAGGGGACCCAACTGGTCAGTTCCAGTTGGGCAACTCAGCTCTTCTCCTTTCTTCTCTTTTTCTCTCCTCTCCCCACACGGGGTATCATGTCATTCCCTGTGGGTGCTCTGCCCAAAGGGAAATATATTTTGATGGCTGAAACTTTGCAAAATATCTTGGGCTTTACTGGCTAGATTTCTTTCTTAAAGATCATGCCTTAAACCCTATTCACTCTGGCTCGCATTGATTGGCCAACAACAGGCCCCAGCCCAAGTATTTAGTGGTCATTGTTTGGGTCCTGATGGCTCAGAGTGAATGCAAATAGTAATTGTTTCTGTTTTGACAAGAAACGCTGAAGGTCTTGCCCTCACAGATTGATTTTTTTTTTTGTTAGATAAAAGGGGCTATTCCTTGCCTCATTTTTTTGGGGGGGTGAGGCAATTGGGGTTAAGTGACTTGCCCAGCATCACATAGCTAGGAAGTATTATGTGTCTGAGGACAAATTTGAACTCAAGTCCTCCTGACTCAAGGGCCAGTGCTCTATCCACTGTATCACCCAGCTGCCCCCTTGCCTTATTTCTTAACCAGCCTTAATCACTGCATAGGCATTGCCTAAGTCAAAGTGAGAACTCTGCAAAGAGCTTAGCTTCAAAAGGCCAAGCACTCACATTGCATCTAGGGCCATCTCTAGTAGTACTGATCTACATCTTGCCACTTGCCCCAGATGGCTCTGGAGGATAGAGTAAGGTTGGTGACTTTGCACAGCACTTCTTCAATTAAATTCAATTCACTTGCAGGTCAGATCATCCCCTCCCTAATGTTGCTGGTCCTCTTCAAGAAAGTACAAACCACAACAATGATCCATGTGTGTGTTAATATATTATGTATTTAAGACAGGGCTAGACATTTGGAGTGATGGCAATAAATATAAGCTATCAAAATGCAGAGGAAAATGTACTAGATTTAGAATAAAAGTATTTGGATTCAAAAATATCAGTTCTGCTAATAAGCCATATATGTTGGTTATTTTCCTCCTCAAGCTTCCGTGCCTTCATCTGTAAAAAGAAAATTATATTTGATGACTTCTGTGTTTTCTTCTAGTTGTAAATCTATGTTTGTATGATCCAGACTTTTTTTTTCTTTAAGAAATTTACCATTTAAATATGGAGATAAAGCATACACCCGAGCTAATTAGAGAACAATTCTTGGCTGTACAGTGATTGGTATAGATGTTAAGGATTCTATGAATTAAAAGAAGGAAGAAAGAACTATTAGTTGAAGTGTTTGACTTAGAAGAAAAGGTGAAACTACTGGACCAAGATAGTTGAAGAGTATGAGAGCAGAAATGAATGAGTATAAGTAATGTCTTAAAGGCAAGACTTTGACAGGGGAATGCTCAGGGGCAAGAATAGATCTGGTATATTGGGGTGGGGGTTTACCTTTTTAGAGAGAACATTAAATTGTTTACATCCCTACAAGAGGAGATGATACTTCTAACTCTTAGGAACTGTATCTCTATTAGGACAGTTAGACTATAATTGACACATCCATATTCTCTATCTATGTCAGCTCCTTCTGACTACCGTAATAATAATGAAATTGGTACAAATTACATATATTATCTTCACATATGGGAATGTAAATAATTTAATTTTGTTGAGACCTTTATTATTACTCTTTCTTGTCTACCATTTTATGTTTCTTGAGTCATATTTGGAAGTCAAATTTTCTATTTAGGTTTGGTCTTTTTATCAGGAATGGATGAAAATCTTCTATTTCATTAAACATCCATTTTTCCCACTGAAGGATTATATTCAGTTTTGTTGGGTAAGTTATTCTTGGATTGTAATCCTAGCCCTTTTGCTTTCTGGAATACCATATTCTAAGTCCTCTACTCCTTTAATATGGGAGCTGCTAAATATTGTGTGATCTTGATTTTGGTGCCATAATATTTTAATTGTTTCTTTCTGGCTACTTGAAGTATTTTCTCTTTGACTTTGGAGCTCTGGAATTTTGGAGTTTTCATTTTGGAGTCTCTTTCAGGTGGTAATCACTGGATTCTTTCAATTTTTGTTTTACCATCTGGTTCTAGGATACCAGGGCAGTTTTCCTTTTTTTTTTCTTTTTTTTTCCAGGCAATTGGGGGTTAAGTGACTTCCCAGGGTCACACAGCTAGTAAGTGTCAAATGTCTGGTCTGAGGCCAGATTTGAACTCAGGTCCTCCTGACTTCAGGAGCAGTTCTCTAACCACTGTGCCACCTAGCTGCCTCCACGGCAGTTTTACCTGATAAAATTTCTTGAAATATGATGTCTAGGGTCTTTTTTGATCATGAGTTTCAGATAGTCCAATAATTTTTAAAATTATCTCTCCTGGATCTGTTTTCCAGGTCAGTTGTTTTTCCAATGAAATATTTTTATTTTCTTCTATTTTTTTCATTCCTTTGATTTTGTTTTATTGTTTCTTGCTGTCTCATGGAATAATTAGCTTCCCCTTGCCCAATTCTAATTTTGAAAGAATTATTTTCTTCACTGAGATTTTGTATCTTTTATTTTTCATTTAGCCAATTCTGTTTTTTAAGGATTCTTTTGTGAACCTTTAAAATCTCTTTTTTCCATTTAGCTATTTCTTTTTTGAAAAATTAAAAAAAGTAATTTAATTTATTTTGTTCTGAACTTAAGAAATGAAACAAGAGAAAAAAAGGTGATTTAAACTGCAAATCTATTATGTATAATTTACTATTCCTTTTAAATATATGTTATCATATAACTTTCTCTTTTTTTTCTTTTTCTCCTTTTTGCTTCTTTCCCCCACACCTTAGATATGGCTGCCATTAAACACAAATATGAATGGAAAAGTGTGTGTGTGTGTGTGTGTGTGTGTGTGTGTGTGTGTGTGTAAAACCATTCTATACATACTTCTATTGATCAGTTCTATCTCTGAATGCAGATAGCAGCATCCTTAATATATCTTTGTTGTTAGTTTGGGTATTTATAATAGTCAAGTCTTAGTCACTCAAAGTTGTTCTTAAAACAATATTGTTTTTAATATATACAAAGTTCTCTTGGTTCTGCTTATTTGCTCTTTATTATTTTGTGTAAGCCTATAGATAATTCTTTTTAAGGAGTTCTTCTCTTCAGTGAATTTTTTTTATGAATCTTTTGCCATGTGGCCAATTATGTTTTTTAAGGTGTTATTTTTTTCAGTAGTTTTTGTGACACTTTTACCAAGCTGTTGACTCCATTTTCATAATTTTATTGCATCATTCCCATTTCTTTTCTCATTTTTTCTCAATCTTTCTTATTTGATTTTTAAAATCCTTTTTGAGTTCTTCCAGGATTTCTTGTTAGGCTTGTGTCCAATTCACATTTTTCTTAGAGTCTTTTCTTGTAGGAGTTTTGACACATTGTCTTTTTCTGACTTTGTGTCTTGATCTTCCCTGTCACCATAGTAAATTTTTATGGTCAAGTCCTTCCTTCCTTCCTTCCTTCCTTCCTTCCTTCCTTCCTTCCTTCCTTCCTTCCTTCCTTCCTTCCTTCCTTCCTTCCAGGGGAGCACTATCACCAGCTTTACCCTTTCATGCTGCTATTTTCCTAGCTAATTCAAGAGGTTGGGGGGGGGGAGGTCTGTAGATTTTCATTGCTTCCAAGGTGCTATGATCTAGGGAGAGGTGTGTCACTGCTCCCTTGATCTGTGGTCTAGTATTTATCCAAGAAGGTCCCTTGTTCCCCTGAAATGCAAGTGCAGGCAGTGCTCTTGGCCCTTCAACTATGACCAGTTCTCCTGCTCTCCTGCAGATGCTAGTGCTAGTGATCCTTTATGCCTTGGATTGAGACCAGAGCTTCCACTCCCTTTTGAATGATCAGAAGCACTTTTTGTACCCTGGAACTCCTGGAATACCTGGGCTCCTACTCTCCTGTAGCTGAAAGTGCTGTCACTCCTTTTTTTTTTTTTTTAGCAAAGGAATGAGAGGTTTTCCAGACATGGGAGACAGCCAGATAGAACACTTGGAGCCAAGAGAAGTATCTTGTTCATAGACCAGCCAAGAGGCCAGTGTCACTAGATTGGAGAGTATCTGTTGAAAAGTAAGGTATAAGAAGACTGGAAAGATAGGAGGGAACTAGGTTCTGAAGGGCTTAGAATGAATGGTGGTAGTACTGATAAAAAAAATAGAAATCAGTCAAAAGATATGGAAGATTTGGGAGAAAGCATGATATAGTTAACTTTGGACATATATGTATTTGAAATACAGAAAAGATAACCACATGGACATATCCTGGAGGCAGTATTGTCAAGATCAGAGGGATGAAGCAATAGCCCTGGGGGAGGAGGGTGGGGTAGGAAGGCAACAACTACTGTCAGATTTCTTAGTGAAAGACCCAACCTCTCTGCCCAACTTAGTATGAAAAAGGCAACATGTGAAGGTAAGGAACCTCCTTGCTAGGTCCTTTTTGACTAGCAATATGGGTTGACAGAGGAACAGAACCAAGATGGAGGAGTAGAGGCAAGAACTCACATGAACTCTCCCAAATTACCCTCCAAAATTTTTAAAAATAACAACTCAAATAGAATTCTAGAGCAGAAGAGCCAAAAAAAGTTTAGGTGAAGCAATTTTCTAGCCCAAACCAACTTAGGAGGTCAGCAGGAAAGGTCTGTCCCAGGGTGATTTTGAATCTAGTGTGAGCCCCACTATAGCAATTCCAGCAGAAGTCCTTGGAGGCAATTAAAGCAGCAGCTTTGGGAGCTCTCTGCCCAGGTGGTGAGTGGGTCAGACCACTGATCCAAATTGTTAAGGACTTTAAAGGAAAAGAAAAATAAAACCATTGCATTGTAACTTAGATGCAAGAGCTGCTGAAGATTTTTGAGCAGGTGAATGACATGATCAGATCAGTGCTTTAGGAATCACAATATAGAACATATTTGAGGGGGTGGATTGGATAGTGGAGAGTCCAGATGCATGAAACATAATAAAAAGGTGTTTTCAATAATCTAGATATGAGGTGATAAGAGCTTGAAGCAAGGTGGGAGTCATATGTGTGGAGGCAGTGAGATAGACTTGAAAAAATGCTGTGGGAGTAGAGCATAATAATTGACAGCTTTCTAGTTTTGACATACAAGAGTTGGAGGGTAAAGAACTGAGGATGTCTCTAAGGTTACAAAACTCTGATTGCTTGAAGAATGATTTATTGACATAAATAGAGAAGTATGGCAAGGGATAGCTTTAAGGGAAGGTGAAGAAATGAGTTATTTTTTAGATATGTTGAATTTAGGGATATTTCTGAGAAATTCGGTTCGATATCTTTAGACTGTAAGTTCTCTGTAGTCAGGGACTTACAAGTCATTGAAATTGTTTAGTTTTCTTAATCTAGGACAGTGCTCTCATACAGTAGAAGCATAATAATTATTTGTTGAATTTGAATTGCAATGTGATAATGAAATCTACGGCTGGCTTTAGAATAGTTTTACCTAGTAGTGACTGTCATTTATATAGTAACTTCATATTTAGCAATGTGCTTTCACGTATTTTATTTCATTTCATTTATTTATTTAGTTAGTTATGCAAGTGAGGTTAAATGACTTGCCCAGAGTCACACAGCTTGTAAGTGCTATGTGTCTGAGGTCACATTTGAACTCAGGTCCTCCTGACTCCAGGGCCAGTGCTCTATCCACTGCGCCACCTAGCTGCCCCTATACATTTTATTTATCTTATCCTTACAACAGCTCTGTGAGGAAGAGTAGAGTTTACATATGAGGAAATTGATGTTAGAAAGGTTAAGTGATTTGTCTTTTATCCTGCAACTAGTCAGAGGCTAGATTCAAACTTGGGTCTCTGCTGACTCCAAATATAGCTCTTTTCTCATTATGCCCCAATACTTTTTTATCTAATGTTATTGAAAATGGCATGTATTTTATTTTCTCCATTTTATTAAAAAAAAAATAGCACAAGTGACTCCTCCCTGTCTAGGGCTGTAAGCACACTAGAGAAAAGTGGCAGTATTGTCCCAGTAGAGGATAATAAAGCTTGAAATTGTTCTCTTTCACTCACTGACCCGAAGCCCACCAATTACTTATAAAGCAGTTCAGAAATCACCAAGCAGCCGTCAAAGAATTAGATGTCATTGCTTCTAGAGGCATCTACAACAGCTGCATCCTTAGTCCTGACTCAAACCTTCTTCTTATGTGAATCAGGGGAAAGAGAAGAGGTAGAGAGGTCTTCTGGTATTCCTGCCATGACTGGTTGCCAGAGCCGTCAGTCAGCATCAATTCAGACAGAGGTGGTAGAACAACCAATTAAAACAGTGAACAGCTGGCCTGATAGAGTCTATTAGCATCAGGCCAGCCAATGACATTGGTGGAAAGACAGAGTAGTGGTCTCTTCCTCTTATGTTTTTATATGTGACATAACTATTTTTGGAGTCCCTATCAGTACAAAATTCCCACCTGGGGCCCTGTATCTATCTCAAAGAGACACAGTGAGAATACAAATAAATGTATGAGTTCCTAGGGGGGAAAATAAAGGTAATACATCAATTTTAGGTTTAAAACATACCTACCTGAGGTCTCCGTCTGATCTTTACCTCTAGGGACAATGCCTTCATTTCCATAACCCATAGATTCATCTGCATATACATTCATTGCTAGCTGTCCCTCAGAAAGGATTTTAAAATGATTAAGTAGCCCACAGGAAAGCCTGAGAAAATAAAACATGCAAACTGTTGTCATTTGTGATTCCTTCCTATGAAGTCCATGAAGACACTCTGCTTTTTCAGGAATACCATATGACCCCACCTGTTCCAAAGCATGTCTCCAATGAGCTTCCATAGCATCTTCTAATATATGTGTACAGACATACACACACACACACACACACACACACACACACACACACACACACACACCTACTAAGATGAAATACTTGCTGTCCTCAAGGAGTTGATGTTCAGTTGTAGAAGACAGTCATAAAATGCTAGATTTGTAGGAGACTTACAGATTCTGTAGTCTCACCCCCTCCCCATTTTTTAGATGAGAAAACTGATTCCCAGAGGGAAAAATGCTTCAGATAACTTAGAAGAGACAAGATACCCTAGGTCTCCTGTTTTCCATTCCAGTCTTCTTTCCACATAATGCTATTTCCCCACTATGTCAGCTTTCTCCTTTGGGGAATTATTACTGAAATTCTTATAGGGTCTGTGCTTCCTTAAGTGATTTAGGTAGTAATTCCTTCATGCCTTCTTTTCTTGTGTAGTTCTATACATTTCTTCATAAATCCTAAAGCAAGGAGCTAACCATTGTGCTGGGATCTTTCTTTTAGTCTTCTAGTATTTCAGGAGTACACATATATTTATCATTTCCTCTTCAATAACCAGTCTACCTTTTTTCCCCCTCCTGTTGTAATAGTCTCAGTAATGTTGCTTATATGATATAAAAGTAATGATAATAACAATAAAACAATTTGCCATTTTATTATTGTACTTTGAGTTTTTCAAATTTCTCTTAGATATATTTAGCAAAAATAAAAAAGTAAAATAACAAAAGAAAAGATCCAAGGACATTGCCAGAATGTCGCTATTAATATACAAATACTACGTGATATTGAAATTGTTTTTTCACTTATTGCCTCCAACCCCACCAATTACTTATAAAACAGTTCAGAAATCACCAAGCAGCAGTCAGAGAATTAGATGTCATTATTTCCAGAGCAGCTGCATCCTTAGTCCTGACTCAAACCTTCTTCTATGTGAATCTGATATTTACCTCTAGGAACAATGCCCTCGTTCCCACAATCCATTGCTACATATGCATATACAGTTATCCCTTCTATATCACAAGGGTTAGGAGTATGACACCCTTGAAATCTAGAAAATCTATGTAAAATTTTTTCGGCTGACCCTTCATACTAGAGAAATCTGAATTCTTTTTCTTTTATGGGTTGTTTACAGTACCCTGTTGTAAAATTTGGATTAAGTATTTGGTCATAGGCTCTGTGTCATCTACTGGCTTTCACGTGACATCTGTGGCTTCTGCAAAACTCCTCAAAAATTCCCATTTAATTTCTTATGTTGTCCCTTGCTATATTGAACCTGTAATGGATAAAGTCAAATGTAGAAAGGGTAACTTTATATTCATTTATAGTTAGCTACCTCTCAGGATTTTGCAATGATAAACAAGTAACTTGGGAGTAGTGGGCCTCTATCAATGTACTATGAATATATAATCTGTTCATTCATTTTACAAATACTTAGTGAGCAAAAGGCACTGTGTGATATTCTATAGACAATTCAGTATATGTAAGAAATGGATTCCTTCAAGCAGCTTGGCTTCTAATAGGGAGTTGATGATGTTGAGGAGGTTTGGCAGCCTGAATCTGATGATCTTTTGAAACCCACTTACTGTAAAATCTATTATTGGTCAGCTCCAGTTTTGTGTAGTAAGCTTTACTTACATGTTATAAGGATTTTGGGAAACAGCTGAGAGGCAGAATTGAAGAGGATGGATGGAATCTTAGAATAGCTAAAAAGAAGAGGCTAAAAGCTAGGAGGAAATCAGAAAGGAAATTAAGGGAAAGATGGAGAAACTGAGGGACTTTTTTGAGAGTGGATAGAGGGCTGCTGGATGGGTGTGGACAAGATAAGGCAATTGCACACTTGTGGTGGGTGACAAAAGAAAAGAGACTAGCACAGCTTTACTTTCTTTATCTCCATCTCCCTTGTGTATGTACTATTAACTTTGCACCTAGGAGTAGAAGTAATTTGCCTTCACAGTTCATACTCCTGTCAAAAATCTGCAGAAGTAGTTCAGTTTTACAAAGATTATTTCAACTGTGCTGAAGTTTTACATATTTATGAGGCCAGCATTAGCTGCTTGCCATTTGACATAAACATTTTGACTTTCCCCATTAGAAGATAGGTCCTTGCAAAAGCCTTAGAAATTGATATTTTAGCTTATTTCATTTGTTAAAACATGTAGATGAAACAGAAAGAGAAGCCACATTTCAAATGCTGATAGGCAATGAGGACACATGCTCATATTCTTTAGGAAATAAAGAGCAAACTGGTGTTAAAATGAAAAAAGGGGAAGAAGCGAAGTGTTTATTAAATACCTGCTACACAAGAGGCTCCATGTTAAGCTCAATATAAATATCTTCTTTGATTCTCACAATAAACAACACTGAGAGGTACATGGTATTATTATTTCCATTTTATAGTTCAGGAAACTGAGGTAGACAGAGGTCAGGTGACTTGCTGAGGTTCATTCACACAACAAAGCATCTTTGATCAGATTTGAATTCAGCTCTTCCTGATGCCAGATCTAAAGCTCTATTCAATGTCCACCTAACCACAAAGAGGTTCAGCACTTTGCCTCCCCGATCCCTGGATTTTAGGTCCTGAAGAGAGGGAAGAATTCTTTGGAATAGAAAAACCACCAAAAAACAGTTGAGGACACACACACACACACACACACACACACACACACACACACACACAAACACACACATACATTCACTCACGCATACACCACACACAAGGTAGTAGCCGACAGTAGTCTGTGATTTGCCAATGTATGTGTTTAATACATCTCTTAGGCTGGCTGTGTCTTAATAATTTGTCTCCATGATTTTCAATGCCAGGAAAATATTATCCTATTCTATCCAGCTGGATCCAGCTGGTGGATCTCTCTGATTTACTGGAGGAGGCTGTTTTTCAGACATCAGACTTAAGAGTCTATCAAAAAATCCATAATTGTAATTTTTCTAGCCCAAGGCCACCTTGGCCACCTTCAGAAGAAGACTTCAATGGCTAGAAAAAGGAGGAAAGAAGTCAAATGAAACCATCCAACAACATTTAAGAGCCCTTTTAATGCTAGGAAGCATTAAAACCTAAGAAGAAATTAATTTTTTAAAAGGAAAATGAATTTTTATGTCAAGTTGAAGCCATGGTATCTCATTCCAACAGTTTCTCAGAGAAAGCACACAGAATCAAAGGTTGGAAGAAATGTAGGGAAGGCAGCATGCTACAGTTGAAAGAACACTGGCTCTGAAGTTAGAAGACCTTAGATAAACATCACCTGTGATTATCATTATTCATGTGACCTTGGGTAGGTCATTTAATAGTCTGGGGAATCAAATTCCTCATGAATAAAATGAGGTGGTTGGATTACCTGGCCTCCAAGTTTCTTTCTAACCCTAGATCTATAATCCTAAGATCCAACTGATGGACACCATGGAAATTTCAGAATGTATGAAAAAAAAATTAGATAAACTCCCTTGTTTATCCTTGAGCATACATTTTCTTTAAAGAGATCTGACTTCCAGAAGGGAACCTATAGGAAGTAGAGAATGTTAAAAAGATGAAATGAAGTGCTACAATGGCTCTCTCTCTATCTCCTTGAAGGTTCCAGGGTATTTTCTTTGTCTGCTCATATTTTAATGTTAAGAAACTCAATTTGCAATGTGAACTTGATACTGCAATTGGGTTACTTCTAAATTAAACTTAAATACATAATTTCTCCTATCACCATAACAAGCTTACTTCTTGAATTTAAAAAAATGGAGAAAGCAAAAAGGAGAATTTGAAAGAGAATCATAGAATCTCTGCATTTAAAGGGATCTTAAAGGCCATCTAGATGACCAGATGTAACCTGATCAGAGCAAAATAAAGAAGGATTATTTCTGATCTAGTCCTCAACACCATGTATCTAGAAGTACTGTGTATGATAGCATTGGTGCTTTTAACTTCCAAATCATGCTAACTCATATGAGCCTGAGGATCATATTGAAGTAGAATCCTTTAAAACACCAAGATCTTTTTTATTTTTAAGATATATTACTCTCCAACCATACATTTCATCCTAAAAATGGGAAGTTGAATTTTCAGCCCATATAAGACTTCATACTTTGACCTCCTTAACCTTAAAATTCACCTTATTGTTTTACCCCAATGTTTTAATCTGTTGAGTTTTCTTTTGGGATCTTATTATTCAACATGTTAACTATCTTTCTTAGACTCCTGTCATTTGCAAATCTGATAAACATTCCATCTATTTCTTTAATTTAATCACTAATAATAAAAAAATAAGTAGCATAAGGTCAGGGACAAATTGCTGGGGCACTCCCCGAAAAACTGCCTTTCAAGCTGGTATTGAATTATTGATGAAACTCTTTGCATCTGGCCATTCAACCAGTTCCAAATTAATGTGACTCTACTATTGCGTAGTCTATCTCTCCACCTTTCCATGAAAATAGCATGACAGACTCTGTCAAAAATTTTAATTAAATATAGGCAAACTATACCTACAGAATTACTCAGATCAAGCAACCCAATAGCCTCATTAAAATGAAATGAAAATGAAGGTGATAAAGAAATGATGTGGTTCTTTTTTTTATAATCCTCAGTTATGGTGATGGTGGTATGTGTGTGTATGTGTGTGTGTGTGTGCGCGCGCGCATGCACACGCACATGTGTATGTGTGTTTTCTGTAATTATGTAATGTATTTTATGACATCGTTCTTATGGATAACCCTAATTCTAATAAATTGGTCCCTAGAGAAGATCTCATTTATATGACTCAGAAATCTAATAACAAAAAGACAGTTGAATCCACAGCTGGGCCAAGTAAATGGATTCAGTGGTTAGGCTGCATTCATCATCTTTGCCAATGAACTGAGAACCATGGGAAGTCTGCTCCATGGGATGAAGGAAAAATGGAACACATGGTTGGAATCACCTTGGGAATTCCAGGCTATGGAGAGGATCTCCTGGAGGTCTAGGCTTGTGGTCCTGAGTCCTAGGACTTTCAGATAAAACAGATGTCAGGTTGAGGAAGAAGGAATTGGAAGCAATCTAACCATGAAGGGAAGAGCTAGCTGTTACTATAAGGCTTGGTGATTTCTTCTGCTAGGAAGCGCAAGTCAAGGACAAGAAAAACGTAGAGCATGAAGATCCTTAAGAGTATGAAGGATGTTACTTCAAGATATGATAAAAGTTCTAAACTTTAAGGGTAAAATCTTGCTCCCTCTTCTTCCTTTTCTCCTTTTCTTCATCTCATATCACTTACTCATATCATATTCATCTCATATCACTCATATCATACCTCCACTATTTCCTCCTTCATATCTTTCTTCTATGAAGAGGTTGACCTTCTCATTGCCAAGGCAAACCCATCTCTTTCTCCCATTCCATTCCCTCTTCTCCAGCAGATTACCCCACTATCATTCCCAAGCTCTCACTAATATCCAGTCTCTGTCTACCGGCTGCTTCTCTATGGCCTACAAACATTTCCATATCTTCCTCAACCTTAAAAAAAATTTGATAATTTTTCATCTCTATACATTTATGAAACTACTCTCTCCTGGTTCTCTTCCTACTTGTGTGAATATGTTTTTCTCAGTCTTCTTTGCTATATTTTCATCCAGGTCATGACTATTAACCTTAGGTGTCCTTTAAGTCTCTGTCTTCTCTGTACTACTTTACTTGGTGATCTTATCAACCACCTTGGATTCAATTATCATTTCTCTATGTAAAATATTCTTATATCTATTTATCCAGCTAAACTTCCTCTTAACCTCCAGTCTCACATCTCCAACTTCCTTTGGACATCTTGGTATAGAAGTCCCACATCTTGAGCTGAACATATCAAAAATAGTTCTATTCTACCCACCTACCCAAATTTTCCCTCTTCCTAATTTCCCTGTTGCTGTTAAGGACACCATTATCCTCCTAGTCCACTAGTCTTACAACTAATGTCATTGACTCCTCACTCTTACCCCACATATCCAATCTATTGGTAGGTCTAAGCATTTCTACCTTCACAGCATCTCTTTTACTATAAGATATCTTCTCTTCTCTTATCTGATATGACTCCCAACACATCACAAGTCCTCATTACCTCATGCTTGGGCTATTGTAATAGCCTACTGGGTACCCTCCTTGCCTCAAGACTCCTCTCTAGTCCATCTACCACTCAGTTTTCAAAGTGACCTTCCTAAAGCACAAGTATGAACATTTCATCCCATATTCAATAAACTCCCCTGGGTCTCTGTTGCCTTCTGGATCAAATATAAAATACTATTTAGCTTTTAAAGCCCTTCATAATTTGGTCCTGTCCTACCTTTCAAGGTTTGTTACACTTTACTCCCCTCTATATATTCTATGATCCAGTATCAATAATGGTTTCCTTACTGTTCTTCAAACAAGATATTTTGTTTCTAGACTCAGCGCATTTTCATTGGTGTATGCTATGCTAGGGATGCCCTGCCCCCCGCCATCACTCCATTAGCTTCCTTGAAATCTCAGCTAAAATTGTATCTTCTACAAGAAAGTTAGAATCCATAGTTCTTAATATTAGTATTTTCTCTCCAAGACATGTAACTGGTAGACATCCAATGAACTTTTGGGATTCTTCTGCTGGGGTTACAGTTCAGTTTTATTCTCCCATGCTTGGACACTCTCTATTTTAGAAGAGCAAACTTTCACTTAAAGGCATTAGCATGTAGGTATGAGAGGAGTTAATACTTTCTTTTGCTTTTGACTCTGGCAGTCACATATTGTGTTGAATTCCATCTTCCTCATTACAGATATCTTCCTGAGAGTATATACTCGTTACACATACACACACACATTTATATATACACATATATGCTATAGAATCATAAAATCATAGAGCTAGAGCTGAACCTTAGAGGCCATGTCTTTGTATCTATGTTAAATAAATAAATTGAATTGTCAGGGAATAATTATTAATACACAAAGACCACTCTGTTCTGGTCTCTTTTCTGAGACAATGTCTCTTAGAGCAAGATAGGAGTGCAATGGCTAATGGGAAACATGGTTGCCAGTAAGGGACTCATTGCCCACCAAGTCAGGAAACATCAGTTTTCTTATTCTTTTTTGTAGGAAAAAGGTAAAAAGAAGTAGGGTCTTCTGGTCCCCTTTTTTTTAGTAATTCCAATTGATCCTTAATGAGGCAATACTTTAGTTGGGCCCAAAATGTTAGAATTTAAGTACCTTAATGGAGACAAGATGGACCTTATATATAGAAAGACTGTGGGAGGGATCTAGGACTGACCAAGTAGTTTGGGGTGAATGGAGGAGGAGTCTAAGGAAGATCTGGATGGGAGTGGCCAGTTAGCTGGGGTGAACAGAATGCCTGGGACCTGGACCATGTAGCCAAAGGAGGATGGAGTCTAGATAGGATTAAGGGTGGGAAGTGGCCAGGGCCATCTGGAGGTATATTGGGCTTAGTTGATAATGAAAGGCCAATTGCTAGGATTATAGTCTTAGGTGAATGCCAGAGATTTGGCCATGTGGGAAAGTCCAGGATTTTTTCTTTTTGGGGTCCAGATCCCATCCTCATCAGTATGACCCTGGGCAAGTCACTTAACCTCTGTTTAATTCAGCGGAGAAGGAAATGTCAAACCTCTCCATTATCTTTGCCAAGAAAACCCCATACCTGGTCATGAAGAGTTGGACATGATTGAACAATTGAACCAATTTGCTAGGTATTGGGGAAATTAGTTATATACAAAAAATAAAATAATTCCTGCTCTTAAGGAGGTTGCATTTTATCAGAGAAAATAACATACATACATATATATGTATTTACATTTGTTATATAATAATAATAGCTAGCATTGATCTAGCACCTAGTATGTGTTAGACACTGTGCTAAGCATTACAATTATTATCTCATTTGATGCTTACAACAAATGTTTGAGGTAGATGTTATTATTATCCTCATTTTACAGTTGAGGAAAAGGAAGCAAACAAAAGGTAAGGCTCTTGTTTAGGGTCACATAGGTAGTACAGCCCTATCCATTGCACCACTGATCTGTATATATACACATATAAATGTACATAAAACAAAGAAAATACATACAAGGTAGTTCAGAAGAAATGCATATGGATATAGTTATTCAACAAGCATTTATTAAGCACCTATTATGTGCCAGGCAATATGATAAACATTAGATTACAAAGACCAAGACAAAATTGATTGTACTATTAAGGTGCTTATTTTTTATTGAGGAAGAAGGAAACAGCATGAAAGGCTTGCATTTACGTAGCTCTTTTAAGGCTTGCAAAGTATTTTATAGATGTTATTTTATTTGATATTCACAAAACCCTATGAGGTAGTTGCTGTTATTGTCCCCGTTTTACAGATGAAGAAATTGAGACTGAGGGAGTTGAAGTGATTTGCCTGGGGTCACACAGCTAGTGTCTGAGACAAGATTCAAACAGATGTCTCCTGATTCTGAGTCTATCTGCTCTGATTCTGATACTAATTCTGATATATGACCCACTACTAATAACTGGAGTGGGGCAGGGTGAAGGAGTGAAAAATCAGAACAGAGTTGAGGTGGGAGTAAGTGCATTCCAGGCATAGGAATTAGGGCAGCCTAAACCAAGGCAAGGTGATAGGAGATGGAATGCCTGCTTTTGTTATGCAGATCCTTTTATGTCCTCACACAGTTGTAGTAGACTACAGGACACAGTGGAGTGTTGTGTAATTAGCACTGAAGTATGTTACAGGAGCTAAGGAGGAGGTCTATTGGCAGTGGAGATGAGCCAAGGTGAGGTAGTTGCTATCCTGCGGAACACAACTACCAAGCACTTTGGTCAAAGTACTCATTTTTTTCCTTTTTGTGCTTTCTTCTATCTTAAAAAGAAGAATAGTACTTTTTTTTTCTTGTTCTTTTTTGGCTAGGCAATGGGGTTAAGTGACTTGCCCAGGGTTGCACAGCTAGTGAGTGTTATGTGTCTGAGGCCGAATTTGAACTCAGGTCCTCCTTAATCCAGGGCCGGTGATCTCTGCACTGAATCATCTAGCTGCCCTAAGAATAGTACTTTTTAAAAAGTCAGTTGAGAATATCAAAGGAAACATACCTCGTAAGTGCAAACTATAAGAATTATGTTCCTTTTACTTCTTGGGCAGTTAATGAATGGTACTAGCTTGCTTTCATCTTTTTCAGACTGCTATAGCCTCCTAGGCAGAGCAAAAGAATTTTAACTCTAGGGAAGAATGAGAACCTGGAAATAAGTCCGAATTGCTCTTGGAACTCAAGTCGTCTCCATGTCTCCTTTCCGTGAATAGCAGTATTTGTGACTGGACTCCCTTAACTAATGGAATCCTGTCCTCCAACAAGAGCTTGGCTGTCCTTTAAATGACTTGGCATATGGGAGAAAGCCTGAGATTTCATAAGTGCTCATATCTGCTCATACTTATAGGTCATCTATAAGGTCTAACTTATGATAGCATGCTCATGTACTTGGCAGTTTAAGAAAGGGACCACGCAGAAACTGAAAGTCATGTTTGTACCATGCAAGAAATCCACTGGACATTTTCTTAGTGGCCTGTAGGTCATGATATTTTTTAATAACCTGAGGTCCAGAACCAAAGGTCTGTGTTTGGTCCAATCTTGCCGGTTTCTTACTAACATCTCTCTTTCTGACTAGTGCCCCAACCAGGGTTTCTCTTGGGAACATCAGATTATAGTTCATTCCTGGATCTTTAGAGAAATGATCCAAAGTGCCCTTAGCAACCATTCAAGCACATAAGTTAACAATAAATTACAGACAAGACACTATTTACTTAGCTTGATAAAACACATGCAAATATAAAATATTCACCTCTGAGTCCATGAACAGTCAAAATACCTTTTTTTCTTTCTAGAGCAGGGGCTCTAAACATTTTTGTGTCCTTGGCCCCTTTGACTGTTTTGTAAAGCCTAAGGACTCTTCAGAATAATGCATTTAAATACATTAAATAAAATCTAATGGATTACAAAAGAAGAAAAATATTAAAATAAACATATAATTTTCCCATTGAAGTTCACAAATATTCTGAAATCTTGGTGATCTGTGGTCTTCACATTAAAAACATTTGCCCTAGAATGAGTCTTGACCTTACCTATACAATGCTCTGGACATATAGTACCACCTTAGCTTTGAGGCTTCCCACTACCCATTTTGAAATCATGAATGTTATTACCATTAGCAGCAGGAGCAATAGTTCTATTAGCTTCCTAGAGATTTGTAGAATTTTTTCCAGATGTATATTACTACTATAGAATTGAGGCATCCTACAAGAGTAACATTTTGATACTTTGCTACTTCCTTGGTGTGGGGAGCCAATTTTCTCAGGGAACTTAGGGTATCCTGAGCTGCTCTTCAATGAGATGGAGTCTCACTGTGTCTGACTGCTTTACCTCAACCCTTGTTCTCCCTTTAAATACCAGAAGGACTAGGTGCATCAACCTATGAATAATTTTGTGATCCTTCAAGGTAGTCTTAAATTCTGGTCTTTTTTTAAAGACCAAGTCCAACTACATAGTTCAACCAAATAATTAGCTATAAACCAATGAATAATCCTCAAATGCAGAGTTAATGAGGATATGTATACCTTGAATAGGGAGATAGGATACCTTGCAAATCAGAAGAAATACACATAAGTGGCTGGCAACAAAAACCCAGGGTAATACTTGGGTGTCAACCTTCTACATCTATACGATCAAGAGTTTCTAGTTTAAGGCAGAGAAAAACAGGAAGTAAACTTGGTTAGTAGGAGCAGAAATAGCCTGCCTTCATTAAGCTGTTTATTGACTTTTGATTAATTCATTCAACTAATTGTTATTGTACACCTAGCCAGGCACTAGAAATTTCATCTCAAGGGAATTTTCCCTGATTGCATTGTAGAATTTTCCCAGTTTTTATTACATGCTTACATAGAAATAGCATAGCCCAAGCTAAACTGTAACCACAGTATGAGTTAGATCAGGGGTGGAGAACCTTTGGCTTCAAGGACACATGTGGCTCTCTAGGTCCTCAAGAGTGGCCCTTTGACTGAATCCAAGCTTCATAGAACAAATCCCCTTAATAAAAAGATTTGTTCTATAAAACTTGGACTCAGTCAAAAGGCCACATGGAAGGATCTAGAAGGCCATGCGTAGCCTCAAGGCTGCAGATTCCCCACCTCTGGATTAGATTAAAAGGTAATGGACTTGACAAAAAACAAAAACAAAAACTGGGTTTAGAGGAAAAATAAAGGAGCAAGCATAATTTTATTATATATTTAAAAGGAATAGCAAGTTGTACATAATTGATTTGCAGTTTCATGGGCAATTGTCTTTTTTAAAAAATCATATTATGTTATGGAAATACTTGTTTTATTTCATAAATTAAAAATGAAATAAACATTTTTAAAATACTGGGTTTAAATTCCTAGCTCAATCACTTACATAGTGTGACTATGGTGAAGCCATAATAGAGCCTTATCGAATAACTATTTCCCCATTTTTGAAATGAGCACAGTAATGCCATATACCACACGGGGTTGTTGGAGGAGCAACACATACTTTGTAAAATATAAAGTACTATAAAAATGTAAACAATTATTATGATTGATGGAACTTATTACCAACAAAAGTGTTTCCATAAGCAGGAAAAGACAAATGTAAAATTAAAATGGAATGGATGAGTAAAAAAAAATTTCTTAAGTGCATACCATGTGCCTAGCACTGTGCTAACAGGAGATTCAATTAGAAAAAGCGAGACAGTCCCTGCTCTCTACATGCTCATAATCTAATAAGAAGTGATGATGCACACATTACATGAACCACACATAGAAAGGCCCAGAAGTCCTAAGGGTGCATTAGCAGGCCAGATGACAATTCTCTTAGGTCTGGAGGACCATAGAGCCATTACAAATGGAAAGGCCAAGAGGATATTAGGATTTATCAGCAGGCTAGAAGGTAAGGCCTAGTGGTTCACTATCTTATCAAGAGGATTAAGGTTGGTGACTCCCAGTTCATCTAAGTGGTGTGAACAGTCATGCTTCTGCAAACATTCCAAACCTGATCTTTTCTGATGGGAATTGCCTGGAGATTGACTTCCCAAAGTTTTATTTGGACATAAGTCTCCTTTCCTCTGAAGCAGGCTTATTTGAAGAAGCTATGGCCTAAGCTTAGCAAACTTACTAACTCGTCACTTTTCCCATTTAGACCTCAAAAGTTAACATACCTGAATTGGGGTATTTCTTTGGCAGAAAGAAAAATGCTTCAAACATTCTCTTCTCTCCACAATACTCCAAAGCTCTATCCACAGTTTTTACTCTATCATCCCTCTCTTCCTCATCGTATAATATCTTGGCTTCTATATTACTGGGAAAATAGAATCCTTAAGTTCCTTCTTTTGACCATCCTCCACATTAAAGAGCTTCTACATTTTTCTCCTATCCTCCCTTTTATTCTTCTGGAAGAAATAGTCCTTTTCCTTGCACTCTTTGCCAAGCTTATTTATCTGTGCCCTTAGTCCCATCCCCTGGAGTCTTCACCAGAATCTTACTCCACTAATTATTCCCTCTTAATCAGTTATTTTCAGATTCTCCCTATCTGTTTTTTTTTTCCCTTTCTGCCTATGAAATCATTGGGATCTACTACATCCTTTAGAGCAAAACAGCTGGCTTGTTTCTGACATCCTCTCAAACTACTGCCTTGCATTTTCCATACCCTTTTTCTGTAAGCTTCTTAGAAAGGATCATTTGTATTTCAATTCATTTCTTTTCCACCCACTTACTTCTTAACCCCTTACAGTCTGTCTTCCTATTCCATGACCTTCAAGAAACTACCTCCCCAGGACACTCTTCCATTAGCTGCTATGACACTAACCTCTCCTGGTTCTCTTCTTATTTTAATTTTTTTTTTTAAATTGCATCTTCTTAATCTTCACCTATTTCCAGGTCTGTAGTATGAGTGTTCTCCCTGGTGCTGTCCTGGTCCTTTTTATTTTTTCTCTTGGAGATTTCATTAGCTCCAATAGACTCAAATATTATGTCTATGTAGATTCTCCTAACTCTACATATGCAACTGTCGGAGAAATTTTCTATTTCTTGAACTTACCACATCACTATTTTTGTCTGTATTTCTATTCCTGGGATGTCTTCCAGACATTTTAGATTCAACTTGTCCAAAATAGACATCATTATCTCATGCCCAAAGTCTTACCTCATCCAAGCTTCCCTGTTTCTTAATAAAGGTGCCACCAGCTGCCTAGTCACCTAAGTTCACAATACTTAAGTCATCTTTAACTCTTCTCTCTCCCTCATTCTCCTACCCCCCTACTCTAACACAATTAGTTGCCAAGACTTATTGATTCTATCTCCACAATATCTGTGGCCCTTGTCCCTTTTCTCCACTTACACAACTACCTTACTAGTTCAGATTTTAACTGACTTAACTTACTTAACTTTAACTTGAAAGTTCAGACTTTAACTAACTTAATTTACATGGACTATTATAAATAGTCTTCTAATTGGTTTCCTTGCTTTCAATCTCATCTTCCATTCTTAATATAGCCACCAAAATGATCTCTTTAAGGCATATGTCTGATCATGTTACTCTCCTGATCAAAAAATCTTTTGGGTTTCCCCCATACTTTGAGGATTTTTTAAAGCCTATTTGCCTCATAATTCTGGCTTCCACCTCCTTTTTTTTTGTTTTAATTAGTATTTTATTCCCCCCCCCACAATTATCATTAAGAAAATTTTTAGCATTTATTTTCTACAAGATTTTAGGTTCCAAATTTTTCTCCCTCCCTCCCCTTTCCTCTTCTGAAAATGGCAGGCAGTTTGATATAGTTTATACATGAGCTATCACATAACACATATTTCCATGTTCATCATAGTTTTGGAAGAAGAAACAGATTAAAAGGGGAAAAAATGAGAAAGAATAAAGTAAGTGAAAACAATATGCAGTCAGAGTCCTTCACTTATTTATCTGGATGTAGATAGCATTTTCCTGCTTGAGTCCTTTGTATTTGTCTTGGATCATTGCGTTGCTGAGAAAAACTAAATCATCCATAGTTGATCACCCCACGATGTTCATCCCACTACAAACAATGTTTTCTTGGTTCTGCTCATTTCACTTTGTGTCAGTTTCTACATGCCTTTCCTGCTTTTTATGAAATTTGCTTGTTCATCATTTCTTATTGCACAATAGTGTTCTATAATATTTATATACCACAGCTCGTTTAGCCATTCCGCAATTGATGGACATACCCTCAGTTTCTAATATTTTGCTATTGTGAATAGGGCTGCCATAAATGATTTTGCCCATGTAGGACCTTTCTCCCTTTTTCATGATCTCATTGGGCCACAGACCTAGTAGTGGTGTTGTTGGATCAAAATGGTACACACAGTTTGGTTGCCCTTTAGGCAGAATTCCAAATTGCTCTCAAGGCTAGTTGAATCAGTTCTCAACTCTACCAACAATGCATTAAGTGTTCCAATTTTCCCACTTCCTCTCCAACATTTATCATTTTCCTTTTTTTGTCATATTAGTCATTCTAATTGGTATGACGTGGTATTTCAGAGTTATCTTAATTTACATTTCTCTAATCAAAAGTGATTTAGAGCACTTCTTCATATGCCTATAGATATCTTTGATTTCTTCATTTGAAAACTGCCTGTTCATATCCTTTAACCATTTATCAACTGGGGAATGGCTTGTATTCTCATAAATTTGATTCAGTTCTCTATTACATATTTGTGAAATGAGGCTTTTATTAGAGATACTTGCTATAAAGATTGTTTCCCAGCTTTCTATTTCCCTTCTAATCTTGGTTGTATTGATTTTGTTTGTACAAAAGATTTTCAATCCAATATGATTAAAATGATCTATTCTACATTTCATAATTCTCTCTATTTCTCATTTGGTCATGAATTTTTCCTCTCCCCATAAATCTGACAGGTAAACTATTCCTTGCTCTTCTAATTTGCTTGCTTCATTGTCTGTGGTACCTTTTAGCAAGATGTAGTTTCCTTCCTTATCTCTTTTAATTAGGTCTGTTTTTGCTTTTACTTTGTCTAAGATCAGGATTGCTAATCCTGTATTTTTTTTTACTTCAGCTGAAGCATAATAGATTCTGTTCCAGCCGCTTGCCTTTACTCTGTGTGTGTCTTTCTGCTTCAAGTGTGTTTCTTGTAAGCGACATTCAGTAGGATTCTGGTTTTTGATCCACTGTGCTATCTGCTTCACTTTTATGGGAGAGTTCCACATTCACATTTGTAGTTATGATTATTACCTGTGCATTTCCTTCTATCCTATTCTTCCTCCTGTTTGTCCCCTCTCTCCTTTCACTCTTTCCCACCTTATCAGTGTTTTGCTTCTATCTCCCACCTCCTCTGATCTGCCTTCCCTTCTTTCAGTCTCTCCCTTGCCCCACCTTCTTTAATTAATCTCCTCCCCTCCTCTTTCCCAGTCAGGTAAGATAGACTTCTACATTCAATTGATTGTGTATATTGTTCCCTCTTTGAGTCAACACTGATGAGAATAAGGTTCAAGCAATATACATTGCCTCCCATACCTATCCCATCTTCCCCTCCACTGTAATAGGTCTTTCTTGCCTTTTCATGTGAGATAATTTACCCCATTCTACCTCTCCCTTCCTTATGCACCCATTGTACACCTTTTTCTCATCCCTTAATTTTTTTTTATGTTATTCTCTTAAATTCACCTCATACCATACCCTCTAACTCTGTATATTCCTTCTATCTGTAACTGTGGGTGATACAATTGTTAATAGTTACAAGTAACATCTTCTCATATAGGCATGTAAACAGTTTAGCTCTATTGAATCCTTTATGTTTTCTTTTTCCCTTTTACCTGTTCATGCTCTTCTTGGGTCTTGGTCTTGTGGGTAAATTTTTTTTTGATTTAGTTCTGATCTTCTTATGAAGGCTTGAAATTCTTCTATTTTATTGAATGACCGTTTTTTTTTTCACTCGATGTATTATGCTTAATTTTGCTGGATAAGTTATTCTTGATTATAGTCCTAGCTCCTTTGCCCTCTGGAATATCCTGTTCTATGACCTCTGATCCTTTAATGTTGCAGCTGCCAACTCCTGTCTCATCCTGACTGTGACTCCCCAATATTTAAATTATTTTTTTTTCCTGACCACTTGTAGTATTTTTTCCTTGACCTAATAAGTCAAATTTGGCTATAATGTTCCTTCAGGTTTTATTTTGGGATCTCTTTACTGAGATGATTGGTGGATTCTTTCAATACCTCTTTTGCACTCTGGTTCCAGGATATGAAGGCAGTTTTCCTTGCTAATTTCTTGAAAGATGCTGTGCAGGTCCTTTTTTTGATTATGGCCTTCAGGTAGTCCAAATGATTCTGATATTTTTTCCCCTGAATCTATTTTTCAGGTCAGTTGTTTTTCCCATGTGGTATTTTACATTTTCTTCCATTTTTTCATTCTTATGAATTTATTTGATTGATTCATGATATCTCATAAAATCATTAACTTTCACTTGCCCAATTCTAACTTTTAAAGTGTTGTTTTCCTCAATTAGCTTTTATACTTTCTTTACTATTTGGTCAACTGTACTCTTTAAGGAGTTGTTTTCTTCAGTGGATTTTTGGACCTCCCTTTCCATTTGGACCATTCTACTTTTTAAGCAGTTTTCCAAACTCTCAAGTCGTTTTTCACAATTCTCTTGCATCATTCTCATTTCTTTTCCCAATTTTTCTTCTCTCTCTCTCTCACATGATTTTTAAGTTCTTTTTTGAGCTCTTCCATTAGCTTGTGGTCACTTCCTAGCAAAATGCCTTGCATGTAGTAGGTGTTTAATAAATGCATGTTAAATCAAATTGTCAAAGTATTTCCATTTAATTGCAGAACATGTCTCATTTTTGGAGGCACATGGAAGGTTTGTACCACATTAACAGTGAAACTAATTGAAATTTCTGTAGACTTTCTTCTTTCTCCAGCTTGCCAGAGAGCAAGTATGTTTCTTGGGGAAGGAAGGGGTGGGGAGAAATCATTTATTTAACTGTTCACAATGGTAATGGATAAGGTCCTGATTGATGATTTAAGGAGAATAAATTAGAGAATTTCCCCTTTCATCATAAATATAGGGAAGGTTGTAACTGTATCCCACTGTTCCCTCTCTACTTATTCTTCCTGCAGTAATCTTGCCATGTATTTCTCTGTCTATGGTTAGCACTACATTAGAATACCAGGAGCTTCTTGCCGGAGCATCAACTCTAAAGGAAAAGATAGGTTAGTGCAGAAGCAAGCTGCCAATTAATAAATTTCTTTCCTTTTTCTTTCTATGTATGTTAATGTGTGCTAATTAATAGGTACTAAAAAAAATTCAACATTATAGGGTGGGATTATTAAACATTTTTGGGTCCAACACAGCTACAACAGCTTTAATCAGTTTAATACACCCTCTTACAAGTAGTATTTAATTACAGGGATTAGCAAACAGTTACTCTCTTAGTTAGCTTTAATTTTTCTAGACATATACCAGCAGAAAAAAAAAACCCAGTTCTTCCATTTCACTAATATGCAGATGATACCAATGAAGACCGTAGTGGAAAGAAATAGGAACCATAGTGGCATCTCTATAATTGGCTAAAATAACATCTCAGAGGGACAGGAGCTCTATAATCTCACAAATCAAATTGAAAGCAAAACAAACTCTATTTTCTTTTAACTGCTACCAAAATCAAATGTCCTTTGGTATTAAAGAAGCAAAACAGCCTTAATTGTTTATTGATTATTCAAATAATATGACCCTGAGATATATTAGTGCATTTGAGAGTTTGTATTGGGCGACAGCCTCATGGCCTTCTCTGCAAAGCCCTGTGTTATTTCTGTAAGATGAATGTGATGTACTCTCTTGGTTTGAGTTTCTAGGGGATAGGTATTCAGTAATGCCACTACCCTTAACCATGAACATGGGACTTTTTTATAGCATTTTTTATAGCATTTAGGAAAACTGAGGATCAGCTTGAATTGTCTCTGCATATTGCATTTGGTTGTTGTGGCTAAAAAAAAAAGAATCCCTGAATTGTGGAGTCATCAAGCTCAAGGAGAATCAAATTCCTCTCATTTAAAGGCAACTGAGGCCTCTAGAACTGAAGCAAGTAGCCAAAGCTCCCTTAAGTAGCTCACGGCAGAACTGGAGTAAAACCCAAATATCCTAGAGACTCTCAATTCAATGTACTTTGTCAGAGCAAAGAAGTCAAAAACTTTATAAGGTGTGGGGAGATATTGATTCTTAAAAAACAAACCATCCAACAAACGAAACAAACTTTTTCCTCTTTCTCCCAAAGGACTTTTTCTCAAATAGTTTGAACACGGCTAATGTTAACAGTGTGTGATTTTTTCCTTTTGGGGGATTATATTTTGAACATTTAATAGCCTAATAATATTAATATGTCAGGCTGAAAAAGAATGGTAGTATGGGGAGTAAAAAGCATATAAACGCATTAGCAGAGAGGGACTACATTTGTGATTCATTGTTATTGGGAATTCTCCTTCTACCAATGCAAGTTGGCACCTTATAATCTCAGAGAGTTGTCCAGAACTCTGGGAGGTTAAGTGATTTACCCAAGGTTACATAGCCAATATATATCAGAAATGGGACTTGAACTCAGGACTCCCTGATTTTAAGGCCAGCTGGGCACCATAGTGGCCCCTTTAATGCAGTGACTTGATAATGTAAACAGATTGTAAAATTTAAATGGTGAATCACAGCAACTTCCAAGGGCTTCCAAGCTAGCACCACACAGAGAAGTAGAGCTATGGTTTCAGCAGTAGAATTTGTTGTAATTAACTGTTCTCTGAAACCACTAGGTGGAGATGTAGCTTTAGCAAGTAGCCCTTGTTTCATCACTAAAAGAGGTACACAATGGATGTAAAATCCTTTACAAAAAAAAAAAGTCTTAAAAAAAGTGCAAGATGGATAAATTATTTGTCATCTTGGTTACAAATTCAAACTGATCTTTGGTGGTGATGGTGGGGGCAGTTGAGAAGATGGAGGAAAAAAAATCCCACATCATACAACAAGAAATAACCCTAAATTCTCAGTTATAAATTGTCTGAGCAAATTATTACTTTTTAGGCCATAAGATTCTGATGTTTTAGACTCTGAGAGAATAATTGTTTCACATTATAAATTGTCTGCTGCCAAAACACATATATTTTCTTTTTTTTTTCTTACACCAGCTGCTAGCTGATACTATCAGTGGTCAGGAAGAAATAAACAAAAAAACTGCCCTCAGAATATGGAGACCTTCCTGTCCAATTCCTTTGGTGGATCTGTGCCAACAACTGGCAGATTTCAGAATTGTTTGCTCAAGTTTAAGAAATTCGTTCTAAATGTAGGACTTTTTGACAAGCCCATCTTGATGTGTGAAGCTCAACCCAAGGACTTTGGTTTGTAAAAACTGAGCTCCCTTCATGTCTTAGTAGCCCTAATAGCAAAAGTGACAAATGTCCTGCTGATCAGAGTCCACTGATAAATGAAGCATTTTAGCTTTCTGCAGCAGACTCTTCCATCTCCACTCAGTTAACCACTTCCCTTAGACAGCAACTTTTCTGTGTTCCTTACTTGATCCCATAAGCTACCAGGGTTCTTTGAGAGCAGACAATGCAATTCTGGTCCTCTTGTAGGAAAATAGTCAATTAGCCTCCCTCCTTTCCATACATCTTTCCCTGATGAAAATGCTCCAGCAAGATTATTCGTTCTCCATTTTAGTCTTGTGCATTCAACCACTTAGTGGGTGTGTTTTCTAGAGAATTTCTGTTCAAGTATCAGTTGGAGTAGATGGCCTTTCAGGGCCCTTCCAACTCAGACTCTGTGATATTCACACATGCATGCACCACCCTCCCTACACTGATAGGATGACTTTTACAAAGAACACTGAATAGGGTTTATCTAAGTAGTCCAGGTGAAATATTCTTTTCAATACAAAGGTCCATTCTGCCTGCTGGCATACAGCTTTACTCCTCTAAATTTCATATGAAGACCAGGCCTCCACATTACTAAAAGAATAGTACAAACAGCAGTGTAATGAATAATTGGCAGATCCCTGCAGATAATCAGCCTTTCTTAAAGAACATAAAAGAGAAAACACTTTTGAACTGTGATACTAATGTCATTATAGTGAAGATAAATGTCCAAGGTTTAAATTGAAGAATTTCTTCTTAAGAATTCCAAGTGTGTTATACTTTTAGCTCACTGTTTTACTTACCTTACCTGACAGCCAAATAATAAGTATTTTTAGCTTTGTTTCACAAGTAGGGAAATTGAGGTAGAAGGCTATTCTTCAGTGGGAAAGATTTACATATGAGGGGATACTTACTAGACCATGATTAAAAAAAAAGATTGTTGTAACTCAAAGTTTTCAATCTAGTAATATTAACTTAACTAATTAAAGGAATGTCAACAGCTTCTTAAAAAAAAGTACTTCCTAAACACTGACAAAATATTAAGAGTGCCCCAAGTCATATTTGTTCAAAAGAGGAGCAAAATCCAGTTTATCATCATTGCTCTGATTGATGGATTTTATGGAAGGCCTCCAGAATGTTAGGTAGACTGCTCATGGTATATTTACATGGGGACATGGACAAGAGTCACATTGAATAGGTAGGGATGGATAGGTTGCTATGACATTACCAGAAGGAGTATCCACATTGATTAGCTCACAGATTCAAGAAGCATTTATTTCACATCAACATGTCACTTACTCCAAATTCACCAAATTTTGCTAAGGGAATGCCTATGTATAAGATGCCAGGAACATTCAAATGTAGAACACTGATGTCAGCTCAACCTTAGCTTTTCCTCTAAAGGAGATTGCAGTTTCATTTGCCAAGATCTGGAGAGAAGAGCTCCGAAATAAGTAGGTCTAGGAATGTTGAGTAACTCAGTCTTCTGGCAGCAATGTGTATGTGTGTGTATGTATGTGTATGTGTGTACACATATGGATATAACACATATATGATATGCATATGTGCAATGTATATATTTATAAATATATTCATGTCAGCCTATATAAGAGAAACATCATTGTGCTTGAGAACCTTGTGTTTTAATAAATAACTATCTTTCTTTTTTTGTAATATCATAAGTAATGAATAATGTCATAAAGCGCCCCAATTGGCATTACAATTTCTCAAGGGGAGCATTTATTGGGTTAGTTTGTAAAAGTGAACTTGTCTGGAGAAGATCTTATAGAAGGGCCATCTTTCTGAGGAAACAAATCTAGTTTTCTAGAATAAAGGTCCCTGCTATAAATTGCTATAAACCTAGTATAAGGAGGCGCTATGTTATTGTTTTCTCTGAAGTGACTGTAAAAAAAAAAGTTTTTTTCTTGGGATTTGGTGTTGTTGTTATAACAACTAACCCTGTAGGGGCAGTAGGATGCAAAGGGTTTGTGGAAAACATCATCATTTTTCAAGAGGCTTATGTAATTCCTTAGAATAGATAAAACAAGGTTTATATTTAAGGGATAAAATTAAAGGTTGTAAAATGAAAATATAATTTAAAACCAATTTTGAATTCTAAAGTTTTATATGCACACTATCTTTTAACAACCCTCCTCCTCCACTTTTGCATGCATGAACACACACACACACACACACACACACACACACAAGCGATTACATTTGAGTCAAGTTCCATGTTCAATATTCTTTTCTCTAAATAGGTAAAATTAGCAGAAAAACCTAGCATTTCAAAATAGGAATAATGTTTAAGAGTAGCCAGAATCTGGCATGAAGATCAAATTTTATTCAAAATGCTCTGCTTCCCAATCCAATTCTGAGCTAATTCAGAGCCATGCCCAAATTAACCTTCTCCATCACGGTGAACTCCACCCCATCCCCAGCCAAGAATCTTCCCCCCTTTCATCTGACATTAGCTCTAAATACCTCCTAATCAGTTACAGATTGTGGAGAAAAATGGTGTGTTCACATAATCAGCTCACTCCTCAAATGTTAAATATTAAGAAAGATGTCAGGGAAACCAGTCCTTCATATGGTAATATACCGAATGTGGGTCTGTATATATCAGTCCAGGCACACAAACATACCTACCAAGACTCTCATCATTGGAAAACTCAGTAGTATTATAATAACTTAATACCTATGAAAACAAAACTCTCATACATTCATGCATGAAAATATAGGAGGGTAGCATGGGATAAAGGAAACCAGCTAAAGGTAGTCATCTAATTAGCTACTTATTATAGCTCAACCATTTATCTGTGGTATCTCTTGGAATGTCCCAAAGTTATAATTCCTCAGAGTTCCCTAATAAGTAATAGTCTTTATACTATCCTCTTGACCAGAGGATGTAGGATTCTGTCATCTCATTTTTTTTTTTTGCTTTTAGGCAATTGGGGTTAAGTGACTTGCCCAGGGTCACACGGCTAGGAAATGTCAAGTGTTTGGTCTGAGGCCGGATTTGAACTCAGGTCCTCCTGACTTCGGGTCCGGTGCTCTATCCACTGCGCCACCTAGCTGCCCCTGTCATCTCATTTTAATATCCCTTCTTCCATTTAAACAAAGGCTAGGTAAGACACAGGGGCTGTAGAGGCTGGGAAATCTATGTAGGAACTGGCAAACTAACAGATTCGATCCATACCACAGACTTTGGAGTTGAAATGCCTTTCTTTCAGTATTCACTTTTACCCTAGCCACATCAACCAAAACTAATTCGGGGGCTGAGAACACTGGAAGATTTTTAGCTTCTGGGATCCAATAGGAAGCGAAACAAATGAACATTTTGAAAGTCTTAGACTCTGGCAGAACATACATTTGATTGAAATGCAACATCATTCATCTTGGGTGGTTCTTTGTTGATCACAGTTGCTGGGAGGATAAGAAAATCCTATCATAAGATATTTATCTAAATTATCCTGGTAAAATAGCACCGTAGGAAAAAAGAAAAATGAGGCAGAATGTGAGTTTGTACATAAATGCCATGAGATTATATTAATTGATATAATATAGTAACAGAAGAGGCATATTTGGGAGAACCTGAGATTTCTATAGGTACACATTACAGAATCTTGGCAGGCTTACTTAACACACTAAAAGTTATCATTGCTGAGTACAATTTACTGAGAAAAGAATGCTCTCTAAAGTTCATAGACAATAAGAGTATAACATAAACTAGGACAATTAACTGGATCACAGATACAAAGAATGTAAACAAATATAGGTAATGTTTGGGATTCTTTTCCTGACAAATAGATAAGAAGATAAATGCTGAGTTTTTCTTAATTAGCCTTTCTTAATTAAAAACACCAGCAGTATTGTGATCATAATGAACTCTGGAGGGAGGATGGTTACTTGGTCTTCTGCATGTCACTTCTGGAAAATTAGTTTTTTTTTCTTCTAGGATAAATTCTGCACTAAAGAAGGAATAAATGATGTCTGCAAGCAGTGTCCCTTTGGTTTTTATCTGAGTGAGATGGATGTGCATCTTGCAGTTTTGAGAATGGTGTGGGGCAGTATTAGCCATCATTAGCACCCTAGGATGGATCCAATTCACTAATTACTTATGCTGTCTTGGTTCACTGAGATTTAAGTACCAAGTCAATCCCATTATCTGCAGTCTCCAAAGCTTGCCAGAGTCATCCGTCTTTTATGGAAAAGAAGCACAAGGGTTATCAATAGGACCCTGAAATACTTGGGATTTTCCCACTTCAGGAGAAAGGAAGATTAGTCTTGACTAAAGTCACAGCTTTCCTAAGCTGCTACTTTGGTTATGATAAAAGTAAATGGTGACAATTATCCATAACTACATAGAGAGCAGAGAGGGGAATGGAAAAGGAGAGAAGGGAAGGGAAGGGAAAGGAAGAAAAAGGAAGGGAAAGGAAGAAAGGGGAAGGGAAAGGAAAGGAAAAGAAGGCAAAAGAAAGGAGAAAAAAATCATATGAGAGAAAAAGAAAGAGGTTAAAAAAGAAAACCTGCCACATGCTTACAGCTGTCCTATGGTTCCAGACAGCTTTTCATATCACCTCAGAGCTACAAATTACAATTCGCCTGTTACAAACACATGATAATATAGTCAGAAATCAGGAATTAAAATATTCGAAAGGCCTGAGGCCGAGAGAGGAAGAGAGCAGAGGAGCAAGGGGGCTGGTAGGAGAGACGAAGAAAGAGAGAAAAGGGAGAGTGTAGGAAAGAGAAAGGGAGAAGAGGGAGGGAGAGAGAAGGAAAAGGAGTAGGCAGAGGAGGATAGTAAGAAAAGAGTAAGGGAGAGGGAAGGGAGAGGGGAGAAGCTGAGTCTGTGAGCTGCCTGCCTTGCTTGTAGCTTCCCTCTCTATCTACATGTTTAACGTCTGCGGCAGTACTGAGGCCTTGTCTGTTTGGGATGGTTGATTGACATCTGCTCTGCTGAGAGGAAGGAGCTGGCAGCTATTGGCAGCACTGTCACGTTCATTTGCACACTTTATGAGGCAGCAGTGTGGCTACTAATACAAAAAAGAATCTTCGAAGCCGCATGACATCTCTTGGAATGGAATATTTGTCTTTACAAATGATTGCACTGCTGCCAGCACTTGACATGGTGCTCGCAAACATGTGTAATTGTTGGAAGTGTAATGATGATTATTTGCATATTTAATGTTCAAACAGTACTGGAGAAGCAACTTAGACTAAACCTTTTATGGGAAGATTTAAATATGTTCAGCATCATCCTGATGAGTCCCAGAAAGTAGTCAGGATCTGGTGGAAAGCAATTGCGTGGCATTGTCTGAGAAAAGGTTCCATTTAACTGCCAGCTCAGCACTTTTCTACGTTGGTGTAATACTTTGTTTTTGTTTTTTTTTTTTTGCTGGCGATGCTGTCTTCTGGAGATGTACACCATCAGCAACTGACTTCCTTTTGGTTGTGGTCCATTAAAAAAAAAAGAAAGATAGCACATTCAAAACTATTCATTGGACCTCGCCAGCCTATTTTCTAATTAATCATTCATGAATTTAATAAATATTATCTTTTTGTCTCCATCAATCTATCTACCCATCATCTTTGTATCTTCCTAAATCTTTGCTACTTTTCTTAAATTCATGTGCCCTGATATATGATGTACATGTGCATACGCATACATATACATGTGTATATGATACATATGTATATGAATTATACATACATATGCATGTATATACATGTGTATATGTACAGTTTATCAGTTCATTAATTTGAAAAAATGTAGGAAATATAATTACTTTGCTCACTTCTTAGCATTAGAGGATGAGTTGCGAATATTGCTGTGCTCACAACATTAACACTAGGCATATACATCAGTGCACAAATGCTTAAATGCACACATGCCTACATATAGATCCTTTTTCCAAGAATGTATGCATGTACTTGCTTATGGAAAAAATTCAGAAATATCAGAATCAGTTTTATAGAAAAGGACATTTTTCTCCTTTCAAAAATATAAACGTCCTTGTGATTTTTTCAGTTGCCAATAAAATAGACTTTTTGTTTTTGGTGGGATTTCTTTGGAGGAGGTGTTGAGGTGGGAGGGGCAGTGAACAGAGCAATTCATGTGAAATTAGACTCCCTGCCCCAGGACCCCTTGCTTATTCTTAGACTCATACTGACCCCTTGGGAGGTTGTCATTTGTTAGGTTAAGAGTTTTTGCATTTCTGCTTTCTAGCTGAGACTGAATTTGAAATTACTTAATCATCTCAGAGAAGCTTTTGCCCAAAATATTTGAATGGTATGCAGGAAACTTTGCATCTTCTGCAAGTTTCTTGTTTAAATGGCCTTATTACTTCTAAGTTTTTGATCCTTGCTAAGGCTGGCTTTGAGCCTTTGGAAATGTAACTGACATTCTGACTCAACCCTCACCAATAACCAGACATCTAGACTAACTCAGGATGTCTCCCCAGTGCTTACCCACACATGCCTGCACATCTTGAAAAGCTTGAAAGGAAGAGACCTGTGCTGTGTGCTCCAAATCAGCAGGGAGAAAGAGTTTGGATGGTGGTAATCATCTCATGGAAAGCATGCACCTCACTTTAATCAATAGAATAATTTTTGATAATGTATCCACTTGATCTAGCAATTTTGCCCTTCACCTGTAGTGAACAACTTAACTTGAGACTTTCTCCAATATTAGATAGCAGCTACTGGGGGCTATTCCGGTCTCTCCTTTCAAAATATGTTTAACTAATTAGCTTTAAAACTTGCCACCGCCCCCCTTACTCCATTCCCTCCTCCAGCTCTAATTCTTTCCTAGCTCACTCTTTCTCATTTCTCCTATCCCCTTCCCACTTCCTTTATTTCATCCTGTTGAGAATTACTTTGGTAGTAGGTGACTTCTAATCACCAAAATTCCACATTGTTTGAGAGAACAGCACAATAAGCTTGACTCAATTATTATCCTGTAAATTGATTTTTAAAAAAATCTGATGGATGCATAGAGGCTGAACATCTCCATCCATGACCCTGTCGTATCTGTCTCAGCTCTCTGGCAGGACTCCTGCTTGATTGACAATGCCACTAATGAACACTGTCTTAAGGCCATGTAATGATTTACCTGCAGTGAACAAGGTTTGGCAATGTTACCTCTGTATACCTGCCAAATGATTAATTCCTCAAAAAGGATAAAAAAAAATTACTTTCACCATCCAAAGTGATTGAAGATTCATATAAATGGGGGGATGTATAGTCTAGGCAATACATAGACAAATTTGTCTTATACATTTGGCCTATTGGTATTAACTTATGGGGAATCTTTAGATGACAAAGAAGGATTTTTATCCCTGAGCTGTTTAAGAATAAATACCATACCATACTATATTTTAAACTTGTCTATCATGTATATCTACTTAAAAAGAAACTTGTCTGGAGACTAGGATATTAATGTGGCTCTCTCAGTAAACAGTTAATTGCTCTCATACAACATGGATGAGAGGAAAAAGAAGGGGCTTTAAAATACAATATTAAAGCAACATTTGGGATATAAAGTTGAATTTTGTTCCTTGTTAAATTCTTTGAAGAGCAAAGTATTTAAAAAAACATATGACAATAATTAGCAGTATTTCTTTAGGGATTTGTTAGTTTGACCTTAGCCTTTTAATCTGTCAAAGTATGCTAATAAGCCTGACAGACAGAAAGATAAAATGCAGAGACAGATGAACTAGTGGAGAAAACATCAGTGCAATATTGAATGTGCTTGTGGGAACGAGAAGGGAAAGAAAGGGGAAGCAAGGAGAAGTGAAGGGGAGTGCAATTAAATTGTACTTTAGCTGGCACTTTTACAACAAGAGGTCCATCTCTGGAAGCAGCTCCAGAAGCGGGTCACCACTTTGTTATATAGCAAGGCATCAGAAGAATGGCTTATTCTGTGTCAATCATGGAAATGCCTTTTTCATTGAAGGCTGATCATGGAACTAATTTATGCTTTAAAAAATAGTGATGGTGAGGATAGAGAGTAGCCTCAGTTGAGACTCACTAGCCAAAGTGACCACACTTTGCATACAAATGTTTGCACATTGCCTATTCCTACTTTCCATAGAGTTCTTCAGTAGAAAGTTATCAAATTACCTGCATCTTATATTACCTACAACTAAGGCAGTAAAATCCTATCCCTAATGCAGAGAAAGAGGGAAAAAACAAACGGGAAGAGAGAGGTGTAAGTCACTGTGGTAGTCAAAGGATGACTGAAAAACCCTCAACATATTGTCAAAACTATGATTTTATCCTAGGCATCCATGGCAATAGAGTGATAAAGTTATTCCCATGGAGTAGAGTTCCAAGGTGCTGTATTTATTTTTAGATTAATGTTTTCCAAAGTTGGAGGAAGTGAAGTTTTTGAAAGCTGAGTAAAGATGTAAACAGTTCTGCAGAGAAAGTCATTTCAAGTGATCAGTTACAGATCTCATTTATGCTATCTCCTCTTCCCCACTCCATTTAATAACTATCACTGTTTTTTCCCCTTTTTTCTCTTTATGTGTTTGCCTTTTTGAAGCTCCTTTCTCCTTCCTGTTCATCACACATTATCACAGTGTTCCCCACACATTCCCCTCTCTCTCTCTGAATATATTCACTTCTTTTGATGAAGCAAAGAGAAGGTACTGCTTTTGCTCTCCCTTTGTTTTCAATGTGAAAATGCTGTAATTTTGTGTACATATGGGTGAAGGTTGGGGAAGTGGAGGCATTAACAGTCTCAGGAACTCTCTGGGCACTGGTAGGCTGTAAAGGCCAAGAATTATTTATTTCAAATTAGACTTCTTAGAAGAGCTAGTAGATTGATATATTAAGAAGCCTAGATGCTAGGGAGTGAATTGGGTCCAATTAAAGTAATCCATATTATTATTTTTTTAAGTAGGAGGTATTTTTCCAAGTATTCTCCTAGGTGTTTTTTTTTATGCTGATTCCTGACTTGATAACCATAATTTTTAAGTATATGAAAGGTTATTGTATGCAGAATGGTGAACAGCTGTTGTCCATCTCTAGTACAGGAGGAATTTCAGTTAGATATAAAGGAAGAACTTCCTGACCATGAAAGCTGCTACAAACTTGAAAGAGATTACCAAAGGATGAGGTGGATTCTCTTTCCCTGGAGGGCTTTAAAAAAAAATAGGCACACATTTGTCTGGAATGGTGCAGGTGTAATCTTATTTAGAAGTAGTAGTTCTGATAAACTTGCATTTCTTTGATCTGTGACATATTTAACACTATGTGGGAGGGCAAAAGTGAATAGAGAACTCATGCTATATGTATAGATGCTTGTTATTATCTTATTGAAGACCTCAAAGTGCTCTTCTGTATTAGGAGTCTGAAAGAAAATTCATATTTTTTTTTCTTATTACAAGAGCATTGTTGCTCAAGTGACATGGTCCCTTATATTCACCAAATTTAAGTACACAAGAGGCAGTGTAAGGTAAGTGACAGAGAACCTAGGAAGATCTGGGTTCAAGTCCTGTTTTTTATACATATTGGCTATGTGACCCTGGACGAGTCATGTAAGCTTCTAGTCCTTTAGCCAAAACTGTCAGTTATTCAGTTATAGAGAAAGTGCTGACCTGCGTGAGTATAGGAGCTTTCTCATCTGGTATTTTTCTATACTGATGAAATTTAGGTCCAATTTCTATCATCTGTCCCTGGGGGGAGGGGTGGTGGGACCTGCAGCCTGGAGGCTACATGTGGCCTTCTAGGTCCTCAAGTGTTCCAAGGATTTGTTCTATGAAGTTTGGGTTCAGTCAAAGGGCCACACTTGAGAACCTAGAGGGCCACATGTGGCCTCTAGGCTGCAGGTTCCTCACCCCTGGATTCCTATATATATGCATAGTTCTATATGGGATAGTTAAAAATAAGAAAAAGAGACCTTGACTTTTTGAAGCAGTTTTTTTTTCAGGTAATTGGGGTCATGTGACTTGCCAGGGTCACACAGCTAATAAGTGTCAAGTGTTTGGTCTGAGGCCAGATTTGAACTCAGGTCCTCCTGATGAAGCTTGTATTCTAAAAATACCATGCACTTCCATTGATACAACCTGGTATCCTTACTCTAGGATGACTTTTCTATATAAAGGAGAATATATGTACACATATGTTTATATGTATATACATATGTGCACATACTCATACACATACACATACTTTTTTCACCCACTCTCCTACTCCTTTCCCTGTAATTTCTTACATAGTCAATAAGAAACTTCTTTACTCTGTTTGTCAAAATCAGTTAAGAAAAAGGAATGGTGATCTGACCAATTTGATTATTTTCAGAAGAAAGTTTAATAGGGGTTAACCAAAATCTATTGTGTCTGCAACGCTAAGACAAATATCACTGACCAGTACCTTGATGACTCTAATAATAAAGTCATCATAATTGTGATGTGCATATGAAAAATTTTCTAATGTTAATTTTGTAGGTGAATTCACAGAATTGGGTAGTTTAAGTGGTGGATAGAAAACTGGCCTCAAAGCCAGAAAGACATGGATTTAAGTCCTATCTTTTATGAGTACTGGTTATGGGATCTGAGTAAGTTACTTAACCTCTCAATGCTTAAGGCAATTTTCTAAGACTTTAAGTTGTCAAGAGAGTGCTCAATTACCTGGGTAGAAGGGAGGTTCCACTAGGAGTTATGTATATCAATGAAATCATAGATCTAAATCTCAGTTCCTATCATGTATATTAAATAAAACTAAAATGGGAGCCAGGAAACATTAATTTTAGCTCTACCTCTGCCACTAACTAAATAGATGCTATTGGTCAGAGTACTTACCCACTCTGGACCTCAGTTTCCTCATCTGTATAAGGAAGATATTGGGTAAAAATAAACTCTAAGATCCCCTCTGAGATCTAAAATGTCATGATTTTAAGGTTTCAAAAATATTTGCACATTGTAATAAAGAAAAACTTAATTCATGCAATATTTCAGTTTCAAATTGAAAATCTGACCATAGCCTTTCTCTAAAATAGAATATATGTTAAAGCTGAGCACATGCAAGGGGTCTTATACCTGGGAGCTCATCTTAGCAAGTATGGTATGGTGAAAAGAGCATTCTAGATTGGGAGCTATGGCTTCCCATATCAACTCCACAAAGAACTAGGTTGGTGATATTATACAAATCACTGATTTTTCTCAGATCTGTTTCTTCATTTGTAAAATAAGACAGTTGTAAAAAATAATCTCTAAAGTCTCTTCTAGCTCCCACATTCTGTAATTCTATGAGCCTTATTTGGAATAGCAGTTTCAGCATTCCAGAAACAGCCTGGAAAAGCACAAAACATGCCCCTTGACTTTATATCTCCAACTTCTCCATGAATGCTTGACAACTTTCCTCGTTTCTGGCAAAATAAAACAGGGCCAGTGTTTGAGGGGAAGAAGATAACTAGATCAGCATTGGTACCAAGGGTACTCTTTGAACTTGGCATTTCCACAGAGTAGCAATAATGGGCAATAACCTTGAACAGATGAGATACAATTACCTTTCTATGTATGATGGGTCCTGTTTATTTGTCCCTTCTGGTTTTACCTCCTCAGTGGTCAACAAGCTCCATAAGTATAACCTGAAATCATTCTGTTCGTTCTTTATTTGTTTATCTTATTCCCATTGGTTATTTGAAATAAACTGCTGCTACTTGGCTTTCAAATGCTGATGCAGGTGAAGTAGCCACTTTAAAAGTGTGGTCTTCCTCAATTTTTAAATAATTTTAAGCTATCATATTCCCTTCTATCCCCCCAAAAGAGTCAGTCGCTAGTTCAATCAATTAATGATAAGATTAACTGAACAGACCTTAAAGGCCATCTAATATTATAGTCAAGAAAATCAAGGCCCAAGTTTACACAGGTAGTAAGCACCAGAAGCAGAATTTGAACCCGTGATATCTGACTTAAAATGCATATTCTTTTCATTGAACTAAGTCATGTGTAAGTTGGCATTCTGATTTTGTTTTAGCCATACATCAGGACATGAATCCAGCAGAATGCTCATTACAATGATACACTTGCATGATTTTTCTAATTTAGGTACCTTCTACTGGCATCCTTTGGTTTTGCATATATCTATTTGCATAGTTCACTGATCTTCATTCCTTCACTAATCATTCTATATTGGAAAGTTACAGTAGCCATTAAATCATTGAACTCTAAAGTAGTACAATGGTACTCCCAATGAGGGTAAATGAAATATGAGGCATTCAGAAAATAACATATTATAAGTATATGCATATTGTGTGTTGTGTGTATACATACATATATATGTATGTGTGTGTAATGTTTACCTGCTTGCCATGGACAGAATACTAGCCCAATGGCAGCATTCATCTTATACATAGTTGGTTTATTAGTAATTGGTCAATAACAGCTTGTCCTTTGAAGTAAGTTGTCTCTGGAAAGAATAGCTTTCAAGATGGCAGCAAAGTCTTGTCCACAATTTAGCTCACTGAACCATCCCACCTACCCACTCCCAGTCAAATTGTCCCTCCAATTGGGCCACGCCCAAACCAATTCGAGTCTACCCATTCTTTCTGGATCCTTTGTCAGCCCTTAAAGCCTGGGAACAATGAAGAACAATGCTCCTCTCAGCTTATCCCTCTCGCACACCCTCTTTTCATTGCGGTACCTATCAAGAGTTTCCCTTGCAATTTACTTTCTTTCTGCCCTCAAGCTAAAATAGACTATGTAAAGTGCAGTGGTAAAATGTTAAACTTGCGAATCCAAAAGGGGGAGGAAGAAGGGGGAAGTTCCTTTCTTCCAGAAGCAATATTGTAGAGGTGGGCTTTCAGAGAGCCTGAAAGAGCTGAAGTTTTAGGAGCCTGAATGAAAGAAACACTCAGCTAACAAAACAGTGCGCCACAGAAGAAGCTTCATCTGCTCTGGCCAAATCCCTCCTTTCTTTCCATCTTTTCTCTCTTAATAACAGCTGCCCTCTCATTCCCTGTTACTCTGCTGAGAAGAACAAAACCTCCCTCCGACTATCTGTTTTTCTTTTCTTCCCCCGAGTAGGTCTCATTACTGGTGATTAGCAGATGATTAAAACCAATTCAGCTTCCCCCAGTAGATATTTTCTCCCTGTTTGTGACTAACGCGTCAGTCTTCAATGAACGTGCTCCTAAGCTTATTAACAGGCTCACAGGATTAGCTGCCACAGAGCTCTGTGACTCCCGATATTGTGATGCAGCGAGTGACATGGAACCATTTGCTGAGTTCAGACAGGGCCGCTGGGACCAAATATCTAAATCACAATTTTATTTTCCATGTAAAGCAAGATAAAAAAAAATCCCAACAATAATTACAAAAATCAAACGTTTGGACAAGTCTGAAAATATCCTTAAACTCAATGGCAATAAATAAGCTTACCCAGTCATGAGGGACTCTAGGGGTGTGTGTGTGTGTGTGTGTGTGTGTGTGTGTGTGTGTGTGTAGTTTATAGAAATGTAGGTTTACACAGTTTACCTTGAGTCATATTCATGTTTGCCCCAAAATAACAAGATACATAAATAATGCTTTCACTTCACCATTTTGTAACGTGTATCACTGGTGTGTATGGACAGAGTATCTGTTTAGATGGGTGGGATACATGTGGATAAATCTATATCTGGACAGAGCCAGGAGCACTGTTAAATTAGATAGTAGCAAAATACAAAATGAAGTTATCTTTTGAAATGAGCATACAGCCCTGGAAAACTACTAAACTTGGGACACATTAAGAGATCAAGACAAAGAAATGACTAATACCCAATTTCTGTTTTTAAACAAGAACAAAACCAACAAAGTTTCACTCTGATCTTTAAACATTTCTGGAAATATTTTTACTGTCTGTAAAATGGCTTCCTTTATTTCACAAGGGCAATGATAATAGTGATCTTGACAGTGAAAATAGTTCTAATCATAAGAGATGAATTTACTCAAGGCCCTGATCACCAGCAGTCATGATTAATGAGCAGAAAGAATAACCCTTTTCAGCAAAGTTCTGACAAGGAGACCTTATGTTACTGCTTTGGTAGACAAATTTAAAAGGTGGGTTTTGGGGAGGGAAGGGGGATGCTTTGCTTTGTTTTTACAAATGGTCCCTTATTCCAGTTCTTTAAGTTTTGCCCATTTATATTTTTCTCGTCCTCCCTTTCAGTGCAGCTTAACTCTGAGTGTGCTGAAGCTTGAAATCTAGCTTCCGATTCATAATAGCAACAGGGCTTGTAGCAAATGTCAACAAATCCCCTGTCACCAGGGAAAGTAGAAAATCTAAAAGGTAAGTCAGAAGAGTCCCTCCTGGGTGCATGATGGAATGAGTCTGGGGAAGAGGAAAGGAAGGGAAAAAATTCAGAAATTATAACCTGGTATTGAAATACTAGCAAAACCATTAAAACAAAAAGAAACTTGACACAACAATAGGGAAGTAATGAGGAATTAGGAGAATCTGTTGTCAATCACAAGAAAAAAATAAAAGACACAATCATATTTTAAAAACACTTAATGCTAATTGGAAAATGAGAGAAGAAAACCCAAAACTTCTGATTGTTCTCATTTTTAAATAAAAAAAAAGCTAATCTCACTTCTGGCTGCTTTTGGCATCATAGGAAGGTAATTTGTAAAGGATCAACTCCCTTGCAGAAGTAATAGGGTCCAGACATAAAGTACAAAATGTATGTAATGAAAAGACAGTAAAGTGCAACAGATGATAACTGAAGGAAGGTTTGAAAATAGGAACCAAAACTATAACACAGTAGATATTAACAAGCCCAAATGAAAACCAAGGTCCCACAATCTTGAAAACTGCAAAGCAGATTAAAGAAATGTTCTTTAATTGGAATCCTAAATGCTTTATGGCATTTCTGTGAAGTAAAATACATAGTTGGAAAATGTTGTTATGATCAAATAATGGTGAAGTTCAGATAATAAAACTGTTTTATTCTAGAAAAGAGAATTCGTGTCTGGATTCCAATGGTATTTGTCGGGAATTAGTATTTTAAGTTAATCTTTAGATTCAAAAATGTTTTCTAATGGCATAAAAATGATTCCGTGGGCCTCATTTTCCTTATCTGCGAATTAAAGAGATTGGACCAGATGACATCAAAGATCTTTTCTAGCTCTAAAACTATAATGTCATAAACCCACTGAGGTAGACAAAAAGAAAGAGGAAAAATATGAACCTGATAAAGGTATTTCTTTCTCCAATCTTCCCTTCTCAATTCAGTCCTATATGGTTCTCTGCTTTTGAAGATTTGAACATCCAGAGACCTACTTGAATGATATTAAGCCAATCAACATGCTTTGTCTCATAAATACTACTGCTAGTTATTATACAGCAGAGACCAAAGCTTGAACAATAGATTAGCTATACACCAAAATACTCATAGCATCATTTTGTGTGTATGTGTATTAGTAAACCAACCAAACAAGCAAACCAAAATTGAAAACGAAATAGACGTCCGTTAATTTGTAGCTATACAAATTATGGCATATGAATAAAGTAGAATATTACTGAACTGCATAAGAAATGAATATGAAGAATTCAAAGAAGCATGAGAAGATATATGAACTGATGGCAAAACTAAGAAAACAAAATAGACAATGAGATGAAAACAATAAGTAAAACAAAATAAAATACAACAGTGTTATTACCATGACCAAGTTTGAGTTCAAAGAAGAGATGAATAAACGAAGATTTCTCCTCTCTTTGCAGAGGTAGGGGACTATTGCTGTAGAATATTACATATCTCATAAAACTCAATTTATGTGTTAACAGTTTTGCTGAACTGCGTGTTTGTCTTTTCTCATGCTCTCTTTTTTTCAGAGACAGTGGCTTTCTTTCTAGTACCCGGCACATAGTAAGCATTCAATAAATGCTTGCTGATTGATTGGCTGACAAGCGATGGGCAGAGGTGGGGGTGGGGAGAGATATATTTGAAAAAAGCGGCATGAAAAGATAGAAATAAAATTTACAAATAAAAAGAAGACAAAATTAAGTTGGTCATAAGTATAACTATATTTTGTTTTTTTTAATTTCTTTGCCACCGCTTTTACCCAGTAAGAATGAACAATATCTCTATATTACTGATGCACCATTCAGGGAATCTTGGGGTGATTTTTGTGTTCTTCACTCTCTTTAGCATCACCAGCTTTGTTTTTTCTTTTGAACTTTGCTGTTTCAGTTTCAATGGAGGCACGAAAATGGATAAGGAGGAATAGGAGGGGAAAAAAAAGCCCTATGTTTACCAACATGACCACCATGGTGAGAACTTTTATGTGTGGGAAATTTAGTTATGGGAAAACCAAAAACTATAAATCAATTCTTGATCTTGAGGAACTAGTAGTCATTGCAATATATACATACACATATGCATGTGCACATGTTTAAATATACACATATGTATATGTACATACATGGAATTGTGTGTACACATACACGTGTATTTATACACTCTAAGTTTATATACATCTATGCAATTAGATTATATGCATAGGTATGCATTGTGTATATGTACACACATATGCACACACATGCATATGTGCAAATTATTTAATGGTATAGATGTATATAATCTAGTAAATATATATAATCCAATTGACTTTAGTATAGATACACATATGCATGCACACACAGTGACACATGTATCCACAATATATGTATACATATATTAATACATAAATACATGTGTATGGAATGTGCATATGCATATATTCAGTATTATAAGCAATTTATATTTGAAAAACATATGTAAAGAACTAATGGGGCTCTCCTCTACTAAAAATGATTACAAAGTGTCCATGACATATAATCTTACATTTATTTTTTGGACGTAGTTATTTAGGAATTTGTTCTGCTTATTTGTTACAAGGGTTTCATTCTTCTTTTTCCAATGGAGGAGGAAGAAAAAAGGAGAGAAAATAAATGGCTATCTTTTGGAAGGTAAAATAAAGCTTAAAAATTTTTATATATATATATATATATATATATACACACACACACACATACATACATACATATATACATACATATATATATGTATATATATATATATGTATGTATAGTCACATAGCTTGTAAGCAATAACATGAAGATTTAAATCTTGGTTATCCCATCTCTACATCCAGCACTTAATCTGCTCTGCCACACTGCCATATACACACACTTACGTATGTATAAATGTATGTATATATATACGTATATGTATATATAAATGTAAGGTGGCATATATGTATGTATATATATACGTATATGTATATATAAATGTAAGGTGGCATATGCTGGTTGTAGAAATACATTCTACAGTGCAGAGGAAGTTGTGATCACTGAGGTGTGCAGTAGTCAAGAAGGATCATGGAATCATAGATGTAGATGCTGGAAGCAACTGAGTGGTCATCAAATCCAACTGTTTATTTTCCACATGATGCAATTGTGGCCCAGAGATGGCCCAGGCTTACACAGATAATAAATAGCAGAGCTAGGATTAATATGCAGGTTCTCTTATTCCACATTCAGTAGCCTTGCTATTTTACCAGGTCACTTTGTTTAGAAGGCAGAATTAAGCTGAGAACAGTCAAGTGAAAGAAGGTCTAGAATTGGAGGCAGAAGCCCTAGATTATTTTTCTGCTTTTGGCCAAATTACCCTTCTGAGCCTCAGTTTTCTAATCTGCCAGATGGGAATGATGATAGCAATATTATACCACCAACCTTACAAATAACATAATAATTTGGAACCTTTGGTAACATGCCATAGAAAGGTTAAAGTGCTATTGAGCAGGGCAGTGAAGGCAAAGTAAGATATAGATAAACAGAGACAAGAAGGAAAAACATTACTAGTGGGAATATAAGAGATATTATACTGTTTAAGTCATGTGGCTGCTCAACCTTTCTATACTAAGTTATCCAGAGGATTCTAACTGTCTAGACAGCAATTCTCTGGATAATTAGAAAGTAGGGTTAACTATACTGCAAGAGACTCTGTATGTTAATGAGTTCTACTGGTGGTAGAGTTATTACTATTATTATTAATGATAATACCACTTGAAACCACAGCCAATTTAACCCAGCCATTTGGAAGAGCTGCATTGCTCTATTATCCAATTGATAATTTCAGGGTTTTATTCACATGCACAATCATAAGAAAAACAAGGAGAAGACTGTCTCTCAGTTGTGTACATATGCATAGACTTTGCCTTTTGAGTACATAATTGGGGATGGGAGTTACAAAGAAAAGATCATTAAGCGTTACAAAGAGAAAGAAAACCCATATTCCCTTCTGGTGGCTTGAGCCAACCCCCACAAGGCTTGCTCTCCTTCATTTGTAGGAGAAGGAGCCAAAGCACAGCCAGGGAGAGGCTGAGGTAAGGAACAGCAAAGGCCAGTAGGACAATGGAAAGTGTCAGCCATCAGACAGAAGGAGTAATAGTCAGGAGCAAGAAACAGTACTGTTCTGGGAAAAGGCAGAAGAATATTTTGTTCTAATTAAACTTGAATTGAACAAGCTGCTGAACAAAGATGAGCAAAGTTTTGTTGTGCTTTCTTTCTCTGAGAATAGATCATTCACATTTTAGGATTAGGCATATCTTAATGCTGTATCAACCTACGATGTCTTCCTAGACTTCGAAACTGAGTAGTGTATATAATAGGAATTTGATAATAGCTTGCATTTATGTAGTGCTTCCAAGTAAGCCTAGCTCTTTACACAGTATCTCAATTAGTTTTCCCATAACCCTTTGAGGTAGGTGCTATTGTTATTATTATTATTATTATTATTATTATTATTATTCCTTTTTTATAGAGGTGAAAACTGAAGCTGTGAGGTCAAATAACTAAATGATGTAGTTAGGAATTGTCTGAGAGAGAATTCCAACTTTGGTCTTCCTGAATCTAAAACCAAAACTTTTCCTAGGCTGTCTAGGAATAAGGAAAACTGAGATGCCAACTTGAACTTTCTTTCTCCAATTTGCATCAAATCAGATAAAGTTGAGAGAGATGAGGACTATCAAGAAGTTTAGATGTGGTAGCAAAAGGAACTTTAGAATAAAATATAGAAAACTTGGGTTCTGCTACTTACAAGTAATAAAGACAAGTAACTAGCTCATTGAGGGGCCCAAGTTTCCTAATCTACTTTAAGAAAAAAGAAAAGAATAGAAAGAAGGAAAAATACATATTAGCTATCTCATAGGGTTTTATCATAAGTTCTGAAAGAGGATACACCAAGCACACATATATGTATGTATATGTATACATGTCTGTATACACACACACACACACACACACACACACACACACACACACACACACACATATATATATATATATATATATATATATATATAGAGAGAGAGAGAGAGAGAGAGAGAGAGAGAGAGAGAAGAGAGAGAGAGAGAGAGAAAGAGAGAGTGCTTTGTGGAGAAAACAAAGAAACATTATTCAACTATGAGGCATCTTTATTCAATCTTCCTGATTCTAGTTTGGAAATTAATGCTACATTAAATAAAAGCAATTGTTAAGCAAATCGTTTTTTGATAGTGGATCAGTGGGGTCATAGGTAGGCTCAACTATGCAGTCAATTAACAGATTTTGAAGTGCAAATACATCCAAGTTTGAGTAGATATGCAGAGAAAGTATCACAGGATAAGCAGCAGAATTCATCTGTAAAATGGGAATATTGTAAAATAATAGCATCTATGTCCCAGGTTTGTTGTGAGGGTCAAATGAGAGAACATTGGTAAAATGCTTAGCACAGTGCTACACATAACAGGTATTTAACAAATGTTCCTTACTTTTTTCCTTCCTACTGCTCTCTTAAATAAAATCTTTTTTTCAAATAAAATCTAATTCTGAGGACTTAATATGGTTTGGGGGTAACTGTGGCAAGACAGCTTTCATATGCTTCCCTTTCTACAGACTACTTGACTCTTGTCCGAGGAGCAATCTATATAATGTGGACAGCCTTCTCTCAAAAAAGTTTATCCACTAGGTGATACAAAGTTATGTTGATATATTTATATTATTATATTGTATTATATTATATTATATTATATTATATTATATTATATTATATTATATTATATTATATTATATTATATTATATTATTATATATATTTATTGTATTACGTTGTATTACGTTGTATTACGTTGTATTACGTTGTATTACGTTGTATTACGTTGTATTACGTTGTATTACGTTGTATTACGTTGTATTACGTTGTATTACGTTGTATTACGTTGTATTACGTTGTATTACGTTGTATTACGTTGTATTATACTGTATTATACTGTATTATACTATATTGTATCGTATCATATCGTATCGTATCGTATCGTATCGTATTACATTACATTACATTACATTACATTACATTACATTACATTACATTACATTATATTATATTATATTATATTAATATATGTATAGTTACATATATAGGTATGCCTCACATATATGTGCATATGTGTACATAGACACACAGTCAATCCTCCTTATTTTACTATTTTGTATTTGTAAACTTGCCTACTCTCTAAAATTTATTTGTAACCCTAAAATCAATACGCTGTTTGTCCATCATTTGCGGATATATTCAGAGCAGGAAAAAAATTTGAGTTACTCAAGACGCATGTTCTCAGGTAAGGTTGAACAAACTTATTCTCTGCCTTCTAATTTCAACTGTCATGCTATAAACAACTGTCCTTTTCACAGTCCATTTAGGGCCAAGTTTCTCACAATTTTCTGCTTTTTGTTGTGATTTCACTGGTTTAAGTGGCTCCTAAACATATTTCTGAAGCACTTTGTAGAGTTCTTAAGTGAAAGAAAGTCGCGATGTGACAAATGGAGGAAATGTGCGTATTAGATAATCTTTTTTAGGCATGATTTATAGTGCTATTGGCCATGAGTTCAATGTTAATGAATCAGCAATAACGTACAACTACAAAAAGGAAGAGGCAATTCACTGATCTGTATGTGATACCACTCCAGAAAGTGCTAATATAAATGTTATGACCAGAGGCTCACAGGAATCCAAGCCTGTATTTCCCCTAGGATCAATAGTTCAGTATTCACTAATTCAGTATTTGCAGTGACTTTATAGGGCAATATGTGTAGGAAGAACATAGACAAACTGGAGCATATTTAGTTGGTATTAATCAACATGGTGAGGGGTCATGGGAGTATAGCATGTGAGGGCTTGTTAGAGGAACTAGAGGAGACCTGAAGGGCATATGATATCTGTTAAAGGCTCTTATAAGAAGAGAATAGCTTTTTTCTATTTAGCCCCAAAAAAGCAAGTTTTGAGGAATGGATTGAATTTGAAGATAAACACGTTTTACCAATAAAGAAGATGGGGGTCGGGGGAAGGGGAGAGATAATGCAAATGTCTGATAATTCAAGTTCTCAGAAAGTAAAAATGGTTGCCTTTGGAGAAAGGGTCTTCCCCATCATTGGAGGTTTGTAAGAAAAGGCTTGGTGATCATTTTTCTCTGCGGTTGTGAGAGATTCCTGTTCAGGTACCTATTAGATTAGATGATCTCTCAGGTAATTTTCAACTCTGAGATTATTTAATATGAAATCATGGTTCTATATAAGTTGTAACTATATTTTAAATATGTGTTTATATGCCTTGATGTCTTCTATCAAGTTGTAAGCTTGCCTGCAGGGCTAGCCATAGCTTTCATTTAAAAAAAAATTAAATGACAAGTATTTTTAATTAATCTATCCCTCACACTACCTTCACCATTCCCCAACTGAGCAAATTCAAAAACAAATCACATGACACATCTACATAATAAAGCAAAACAAATTCCTACATTAGCTCAGTGCAAAAATGCATGCCTTTCACTGCATTTTAAAATTCATCCCTTCTCTGTCAGGAGGTGAGTGGCATCTCAATTCTTTTGGACTTGTGGTTTATCAGAGTTCTAAAGGCTTTTAAAGTTGTTTTTCTCTATAACATTGTCACTGTATAAATTGTTCTCTTATTTCACTTCACCCTGCTTCAATTTATAAAGGTCTTCCCAGTTTCCTCTAAAATTGTCTATTTCATAATTTCTTCTGGCCCAATAATATTCCAATATATCCATAAATTACAATTTCCTTAGCTATCACCCAATGGGAAGCCACCCACTCAGTTTTCAATTTAAGGCTACTACAAAAAGAGCTGTTAAAAATATGTTTGTACTTACAGACCTCCTTCTTGGGGATACAGGCCTAGTGATAGGATAGTTGGGTCAAAGGATGTGAACAATTTAGTAAATTTCTAAGCATAGTCCCAAATTGTTTTTCAGAATGCCTGGACCAGTTCATAGCTCTACCAATAATATACTAGTGCACCTGTTTTCATACAGGCTCACCTACATTTGTTCTTTTCCTCTTTTATCATTTTTGCCTGTCTATAGGTATGAGGTGGAAATTCAAAGCTGCCAAAATTAGCATTCTCTAATTATCAGTGATTTAGGGCATTTAAAAAATTTTGATTGCTCAAAGCTTGGATTTCTTCCTTTGCAAATTGCCTACCCATAGCCTTTGGCCATTTGTCTATTGGAGGATGGCTCTAAAGATCACATTTTGTATTTTGTATGCTACTTTTTGTCTTGCACTAAATATTGTTGAATCGATGAAGTGTAAATCCAAGTCTTAAAGTAAAGATTTAAGAAAAACAGTGCTAAAGTATAAAATATTTTGAGAGAAAGCCCTGTAGTCCTATAAAAGACTTTATAGGGCTAAAAAAATAATGTATACATAAGATTTCTGTTTACAAATGATTTAGAACAGAGGTGTTAAACATGTATCCTGCAAGTCACACGCAGCCCACTACATGACCTATGCTTGAATGCAGTCTGAAACTGATTAAAATGTAATTGGGAAATATTTTTAAAAGTAAATAAAATATAATAAATCATAGGTAATACGATATTTTAAAACTAAGTCAACATGTGGCCCACAAGGGTTCTTTATATACATTTTAGTGCCCCCCACCCATTTCTATTTGAGTTTGACATAGCTGATTTAGAATATAAAGTTGGTTATCTGTGGTCTCACGACTCAAATGAAAGGAACTAATCAAATGTAATCTTCTTTAAAGATTACAAATTGGGTTCCTCACCAAGGTGGGTCCATTGACTATCAGAATTCTCATTTTACCAACCAGGAAAATGAACTAAAAGACATGCAAGTATCTTGTCCATACTCACAGCTAGTAAATGTGTACACACACACACACACACACACACACACACACACACACAGCATACACACATGTCTGCATATATCCATGCATGTGTATATACATACATGTGTATACACATATATGTATATGTGTATGTATATACACACATACACACACATATATACATACACACACATATATACATATATATATACACACACACACAGTCCAAGATGCATATGCAAGAAAATAGTATCATCATCATCATCATCATCATCATCATCATCATCATCCTCACTACTAGCATTATAATTATTAAAGTAGAAGCTCAGGTACCTTATATTAAGCCATCACAAATCTACACATTCTCCCATTGTGATTTCTTTCTCCTTAAATTCTAGTTCCTCTTTAAATTAGCCTCTCCCATGTACTTATCTTATTTTGTCTTATATTTTATTGTTCTTTAAATGTCTCCTATTCTCTCTTACAACTATATAAATCCCTTGACAGCATTCACTGTGTCTTGTTTCATCTTTGTATACCCAGAATCCAACTTAGTGCATTGCACATAACAGTAATTACTTAATAAATATTTGTGGAAATAAAATATTAGTAAAAGCAATTACTATCAAATTCTATAGTTTTCCATAATGTTGGGATATATATATATATGTGTGTGTGTGTGTGTGTGTGTGTGTGTGTGTGTGTATGTATGTATATATATGTGTGTGTATGTATGTATATATGTGTGTGTACGTATATATATGTGTGTATGTATGTATATATGTATATATGTATAATCACACATATACATACAAATATGTATATATACATATATGTGTGTGTGTGTTTAAACCAATTAACTTCATGAATTGATTCCATTTTAAAGGAGAGCTTAGTAGTTTAATTTAGTCACACTTTTTTGGAACTGTGAGAGGTGGTTAAGACTTGACATTGTTCCAAAGTCTCATTTTTGGTAGGACCTTATTATTATTGTATTATAAAAATAACAATGTATTTGGTGCAAGATTTATTTTATGATTTGTAATATACATCTTGCTCACTTTGTAAATGTTTGATACGGTTGGGTCATGGACAGAGGCAATCCAATCCTTTTCATTTTACAGATGTGGAAACTTTGGGAGTTTAGGTGACTTTCTTAAGGTTACGTAGGTAGTAAGTTTCAATGATAGTATTGGAAACTAAAGCTAGTATTCTCCATAGTGGACCACATAATGACAGAGAACTGTGGTAAAGGTACTTGGAATCTGGCACATTGTAAGCATTTAGCAAATGTTAGGTGATTGGCAAATGTGTTTCCTGCTCTCATGGAGATCATAGTAGACAGTAGGGTGATCCTTCAATGGTCTATACTTTTTGAATCTGTGATCTCAGCAATTTGGATTCTCCCTCCAGTGGTATAGATCCCGAAACTACTCATAACATTTTATCCTCTATAGCTCTTTCCTTTTCATCTTTCATGGGGTCAGAGGAAGGGATTGGTTACCACCCAATTTTCTTTTTGTTTTGACATGGATGGATACCAACCTGGTTATCCTTTGTCTCTATCTCTGTCTCTGTCTTTCCTTTTCTTCTTTTCTCCTTTTCTGTCTCTCTGTCTCTCTGTCTGTCTCTGTCTCTGTCTCTGTCTCTGTCTCTCTCTCTCTCTCTCTCTCTCTCTCTCTCTCTCTCTCCCTCTTTCTCTGTCTCCAGTTTTATGCTAAAATGCATCTCTGGATGATCTGGCTTAACTAGTTCTTTCACCAGTTTTCTGTAAACTTGTTTGCTGTGCCAACGCTTCTTGCTGATTAAGAATAATTGTGAAGAAATGATGATGATGTAGTGCTCAACTCCTTCAGTATTGACACTGAAAAAACAAACGTGTGGCTGAGAAATGATATCTTTCCCTAGGTAGAAGTGTTTCTCATGACTCTCCAGGAATCTATCTCTAAGGAGAAAGTCTCAGATAAGCTGTCACATGTGTATACACACACACACACAACACACACACATATACACACACATTGCTTTCTACTGGCCCATATATAGGTAGAGGTTTAATATGAATTGATTCGGGGTGAAGTGAACAAAATCAGGAGAACATTACATGTAAAAATAAATAACTTGGAAAAACTTGAGAACACCAATCAACACAATGACTAATCATGATTCCAGAGGTGCAACATGAAGAAGGTGATAGACTCTCAGGTGATAGACTAAATATATGGAATAAGACCCACATATTTTGTTCATGGTTAATTTTACAAGGTTTTGTTTGTTTGTTTTTGTCTTCTTTCTTTTCTTTTCTTTTTTGGTGGGCATAGAGTGCAGGTGGAGGTAAGAGAAAATAACTGAAATAAGATGATTTTAACTGAAGAAAAAAATTCCTCAAAGTCTTCAAAAGTATTTTGCTTTCTACATGAAACTTTTCTTGAAGCATTTAATCAAATTTGTTTAGTTCCGTCTCTATTTCCTCATGTAGTACATAGGAGACTGAAGTTAAGGTAAAAAAGTAGTATTTCTTCTGTTATTTCAGAAATCTTCAGGCATCTCTTTAATTTGTGATCTTCAAATTTTGGTCTTATTTTAGTTTCATCCTCCCTAAATGATCTGGGTTAATTTGTCTTTTCATCAAATTTTCTGTAAGCCAGTTTACCACTTTGATGCTTCTTACTATTTTAAGAAGTTATATGGTTCATAATCATCTGCAACCTTTCTTCCTATGATTTTAAAGCTCTTATGTAATGTCAACCAAATCTTTAGCCAAGGAGAAAAATTGTTACTTGATTGTGCCATCAGAATAACTTTATGAGATAGCTGGCATTTGAATTGTGTCTTAAAGGATGAATACAGTTTCTTCCTTTTTAAAAAAGTTATTTTTTAAATATTTTGTTTTTCTCCAATTACATGTAAAATAACTTGTAACAATTCACTTCTAAAATTTTGAGTTCCAAATTTTCTCCTTCCCACCCTTTTTATCCCCCTCATTGAGAAGGCAGGCAATTTGATATAGGTTACGTATGTGTACTCATGCAAAATATATTTCCATATTAGTCATACTATGAAAGAAAACAGAGTGAGAAAAAAAGCAAGAAAAATAAAGTTAAAAAGTATGCTTCTGTCTGTATTCAGACACCATCAGTTCTTTCTCTAATGATGGATAGTAGTTTTCATCATAAATCCTTCAGTATTGTCTTGGGTCATTGTATTGCTGAGAATGGTTGTCATTCCCAGTTGATCATCTCATGATATTGTTGTTACTGTGTACAATGTTCTCCTGGTTCTATGCATTTCACTTTGCATCAGTTCATGTAAGTCTTTAAGGTTTTTCCAAGAGCATCCTGTTCATTTCTTATAACACTACAGTATTCCACCACACCCATATGCCACAACTTGTTCAGCTATTTCCCAATTGATGGGCATTCCCTCAATTTTCAATTCTTTGCCACCAACAAACAGCTGCTATAAATATTTTTGTACAAATAGGTCCTTTTCCTTTCTTTATGTCTTTTGGAATGCTGACCTAGTAGTGGTATCATTGAGTCAAAGAGTATCTGCGGTTTTATAGCACTTTGGGCATAGTTCCAAATTGTTCTGCATTATGGTTGAATCAGTTCACAACTCCACCAACAGTGAATTAATGTCTCAATTTTCCCACATCCCCAAGGATGAGTACAATTTCAAGAAAAGGAGATTATCTCAGGGTTTTTTCAGCAAATGGTATATGGTGAACAACATCAGACAGGTGGGAAAGTATAAGATACATGGTGGATGGAGGAAGAGAGCTGTCCAATTTGGTTGGAAATTAGTGCACCTGAAGAGGAATAGAGTGAGACAAGGCTGAGAAAGTAAAGAAGGTATTTGAGTTTTCCTTGAATGATAAGGTAAGGAGTTTGAATTTTATTTGCCTGGCAATAGGGAGCTATTAAAAAATTTTCAAGAAAGGTGTGGACTAGATCCGTGCCCTGATTTAGTCTCATCTTCTCACAGCTCTGTGCATTTGTAGTGGTGGTCTTTTGTGCCTACAATACAATCCATTCTCATCGATACCATTTGAAATCCTTCAGAATGAGTTCAAGAATTTTTCATATAGGAAGCCTTCCCTGACCATCCCTGGCTGAAAGTGATCTCTCACTTCTCAAATTGTACCAATGTATTTTCTTTCCATGTCTCTTTGTCACTCATTTTCTACTTTGTATTATATTTATTTGTGTGTCTGATGCATTCAATCACTTATCCTAACCTCACCCTACTACAGCCATACAAATTTTGGTATTCCTGACTAGCAGAGTGCATTATACATATTGAAAACTGTTTGTTGAACCAAATTTAATAGCAATAGGATCTATGCACAAGCAACACTACTTTGGCATTACAGTAAAAGATGGATAAGAGGAGGGAGAAGGTGGAGAGAGAAAACCTTATGAAATTATTAGGTTATAATCAGAGTTTGGACTACAGTAGTTACAAAGAGGAAAATAGAAGTGGAAACAGATGCAAAAGATTTTGAACATAGAAAATGCAAGATTTGACAAGTGATTGGTTACCAAGACCTGAGGAAGGTGAGGGAGAGGAATACAAAATAGGACAATTAGGAATGAAAAAAACAGAAATTATCTAAAGGGAGCAGAGGTAGACACCTATACTGAGGTGATCATACATATGGGGGCCAAATGTGGTACAGAGTTCCATGAACAAAAAGGAAGAAAGGAAGTGGGTTGGGTAGTTTAATATTCATAGACCCTTGTTATACATTTAGTACACAGTTTGTTACACTGCAAAACATAAGTGAACATAGATATTCACATTCCACCTGAGTAGTTTGCTGGTTTTTGATTATGAATATAATGTAAGTCAGTTCTCTGGAGGTTTCTGACTTTGAATTATCGCGTCACTGATACCTTGTTATTAAAGAAGCTTCAGATTAAGATAAAATGCTACTTGATGCTGAAAGGTAAGCTGATCAACTAATTACTTGACAAGTTTTGAAAGAGATTTCTAGAAAACAAATAGGGAGAACACTTTTAAAGCACAATAATAGTTATGAAGTAATGATGATAATGTAGCACTCAGTTCCTTGAGTATTGACACCAAAGAAACAAACATGTGGCTGAGAAATGATATTATCTTTCCCCAGCAGAAGGCTTTCTCATGATTCTCCAAGAAATCTCTCTTGAAGGGGAAAGTCTCAGACAAGCTATCACATTATCAGGGTGATGCATAGTTGGAGGAAGGTGGGGGTATCCTTTCCTTGGAAGCATGGAGTATTTATAATATGTCAACAATATAATAAATATAATCAATTTACTATTATCCAAACCAGAGTTGGGTGGTATTGTCACAGGTTGGCAATAGCAGCTGATGGAAATTTCCTTAAGTTACTTACGGCTACTGCCTGATTCCACAAGCTGAGAAACATTGCCTGAGGAACTGGTCCACCCACAGTCACAAATGAAGCAGAAAGGACAATATTTGGAAGGACAAGAAACCTGCTTACGAGGATGGGTTAGTGATGTCAAACTCAAATAGGAGCAGCACATTGACTTAGCCACAAATTAACATTATCTATGTTGTATTATATTTTCATTTATTTTGTTAAACATTTCCCAACTACATTTTAATCGGGTTATGGCCAAACTAAGGAGTTGGCAGGTCATATATATTTAGCAGCCATGAGTGTGATCACCTCTGGAGATAACAGGAAATGTCCTTGCAATTTTCTGGATTCCCAGTAGGCAAATTGTCATGTAGAATGCATCTACTATTCTAATCTAGATGGTACATTTTATCTAGAAAACAGAAGATTATAAGAATTTGGATCTAAAGTTGGAAGTAATTTTAGAAGCCACTGAGTTTGAACTCTTTATTTTATAGATGAACAAACTGAGGCATAGAAAGGTAAAGTGACCTGCCCAAAGTCACACAGCTAGAAAGTATATTAGGTAGAATTTGAAGTCAGCTCTTCCATAACACTCTAGCTGCCAGGCAACCTACATGACTTAGTTAGCTAGCCTTTATATAACATTATAAGGCTAGCAAAGCACTTTATATGTTATCTCATTTTATATAAACCCATGAGGTAGGAGCTATTATTATCCCAGTTTTATAGATAAAGAAACTAAAATAGGAACATTTTCCTGACTCCAAGTTTAACACCTATACAGTGCACTATCTAGCTGCTCCTTTCATAGTAAAAATTAGATTTATGAACAGAAATAATGAAACATCCCAGCTCTCAATTAGCTCATAGTAGAGATGGAGCCAAGATGGCAGAGGAAAAGCAGGGAGTCTCCTGAGCTCTCCCCAAAACCCTCCAAGTACTTTAAAATAATGACTCTAAACAAATTCTAGAATGATAGAATCCACAAAAAGACAGAGTGAAACAATTTTCCAACCCAAGACAACTTAGAAGGATAGCAGGAAAGGTCTGTTGCACCTGGGTAAGAGTGGAACACAATTCAGTGCAGGCCATGCCAGCACAGCCCCAGCCCCAGCAATTCAGGAGCAGGCCTTGGGAGCCACTCAATAATGGGGGCAGTGGCTTCTTCCAGAGCTCTCAGCCCATAGATGGTAAAGAAGTCAAACAACTGGACAGAAGGAGATTACAGGGATCTCTTTGCCAGCACTGAGACAGGATCCTGTTGCTTTGCCTATACTCAGATCTGGGTGGCAATTCCAGGGTAAGGAGGATCACTAGTACATAAGAGTTTGTGGTCACAGTGGACAGAGGACCCTTGTCACAGTTCTGGGACAGAAAAGAGTGCTCGTGGTCACTCACAGACCACAGCACAGGTCAGGAGAGTAGTAAACACCTCTCTCTTAGATCATGTCACCTTGGAAAAACTGAAAACTTACAGGTACCTAGAAGTATCTCTGAAAACAGCTGCACGAAACCTCTGAAACTTGGGACAGTGTAACCTCCACTCTGGAAGCAGAGCCCTACTTTAACAAAGTGAAGTAAGAAGCTGGGAAAATGGACAAATAGAAAAAAAATTCTGACCACAGAAAGCCACTATGGTGACAAGAAAAATCCAAACACTCAGTCAGAAGATAATAAAGTCAAAGCTTCTACATCTAAAGCCTCTAAGAAAAATATGAATTGGACTCAGGCCATGAAGGAGCTCAGAAAAGGATTTTGAAAATCAAGTAAGAGATGTAGAGGAAAAGTTGAGAAGAAAATGAGAGTGATGCAAGAAAATCATGAAAAATGAATCAACAGTTTGGTAAAAGAGATACAGAAAAAATACTGAAGAAAGTAACACTTGAAAAACCAGACTAGGCCAAATGGAAAAAGAGGTTCAAAAACCTAATGATGAGAAGAAAACCTTCAAAAGCAGAATTCACCAAATGGAAAAAGAGGTACAAAAGTTCACAGAAGAAAGTGATTCCTTAAAAATTAGACTTGAGCAAATGGAAGCTAATGCCTTTATGAGAAATCAAGGAACAATAAAACAAACCAAAAGAACAAAAAAGTAGAAGACAATGTGAAATATCTCATTGGAGAAACTAACTGAACTGGAAAATAGATCCAGGAGAGATAACTTAAAAGTTATTGGACTACCTGGAAACTGAAACCAAAAAAAGAGCCTAGATATCATCTTTCAAAAATTATCGGGGGCAGCTAAGTGGTACAGTGGATAGAGCACTGGCCCTGAATTGAGGAGGACCTGAGTTCAAATCTAGCCTCAGCCACATAACACTTACTAGCTGTGTGACCCTGGGCAAGTCACTTAACCACATTGCCTAGCCAAAAAAGAAAAAAAATGAAAAAGAAATTATCAAGAAAAACTGCTCTGATATTCTAGAACCAGAGAGTAAAATAGAAATTGAAAGACTCCACTGATTACCTTCTGAAAGAGATCCCAAAATGAAAACTTCCAGGAATAGCCAAATTCCAGAGCTCCTAGGTGAAGGAGACAATACTGCAAGTAGCCAGAAAAAAAAAAATCAAATATCATGGAGCCACAGTCAGGATAACACAAGATTTAGCAGCTTCTATATTAAAGCATCAGAGGACTTGGAATATTATATTCCATTGGGCAAAGGAGCTAGGATTAAAACCAAGAGTCACCTACCCATCTTTTAGTATAATCCTTCAGGAGGAAAAATAAATATTCAATGAAATAAAAGTCTTTCAAGCATTCTTGATGAAAAGACCAAGCTGAATGGAAAATTTGACTTTCAAATACAAGACTCAAGAGAAGCATAAAAAATGTAAAAAGGAAAGGGAAATTATAAGGGACTTAATAAGGTTAAACTGTTCACATTCCTACATGGGAAGATGATACTTATAACTTAAAAGAACTTTCTCATTATTAAGGCAATTAGAAGAATAATATAGAGACTGAGGCCATAGATGTGAGTTGAATATGAAGGGATGATATCTAAAAAAATAAAATTAAGGGGTGAGAAGGGAATGTACTGGGAAAAAACGAAAGGGAGAGGCAGAATTGGGTAAATTATCTCAGATAAAAGAGGCAAGAAAAAGTTTTTTACAGTGGAGGGGAAGAGGGGGTAGGGGAGGGGGAGTGAGTGAACCTTTCTTTCATCAGAATTGGTTAAAAGAGGAAATAACATATACACTTAATTGGGTATAGAAATCTATCTCATCCTACAGGAAGTAGGAGGGGAAGGAAATAAGAGAATAGGAGGGGTGCTCATAGAAGGGAAGACAGATTAAGGGAGGGGGTGGTGAGAAGCAAAACACTTTTGAGGAGGGACAGGTTAAAAGAAGGAAAGAATAGAATAAATGAGGGTGCAAATAGCATGGAGGGAAATACAGTCAGCAATAATAACAACATATAGAGAACTGAGTCAAATTTATAAAAATAAGAGCCATTCCCCAGTTAATAAATGATCAAACAATATGAATAGTTTTCAGATGAAATAATCAAAACCATATGGAAAAAATGCTCTAACTCACTATTGATTGGAGAGATGAAAGTTAAAATAATTCTAAGGGATTACCTCATATGTATTAGATTGGCTAACAGGACAGAAAAGGAAAATGACAAATGATGGAGGGGATGTGGGGAAAATGAGATATTAATGCATTTTTGATGTAATTCTGAATTGGTTCAATCATTCATAGAGCAATTTGGAACTATGCCTAAAGGACTATAAAACCAGGCATACCCTTTGACTTAGCAATACCACTACTATGTCTGTATCCCAAAAGAGATTAAAAAAAAGAAAGGACCTATATGTACAAATATTTATAGCAGTTCTTTTCCATGGGCAAATATTTGGAAACTGAGGTGATGCCCATCAATTTTGGGACGGCTAAACAAATTGTGGTATGTGATTATGATGGAATACTATAGTGTTATAAGAAATGATGAGCAGGATGCTTTCAGAGAAACCTGGAAAGAATTACATGAGCTGACATAAATGTACTGTGAACAAAGTAACAACAATATTGTAAGATGATCAGCTGCGAATGACTTAGCTATTTTCAACAACCCAATGATCCAAGATAATTCTGAAGAACTTATGATGAAAAATGTTCCCCAAAGAAAGAACTGATGGTGTCTGAATACAGATTGAAGCATACTTTTTTTTTCATTTTTCCTGAGCCTTTTTTTGGTCTATGTTTTCTTTCACAATATGAATATTATGGAAATGCTTTGCATGACTACATATGTATAACCTATATCAAATTGCTTGCCTACTCAATGAGAGGGGGTGTAAGGAGGGAGAAAGGGAGAGAATTTTGAACTCAAAGTTTGTTTTTTTTAATGTTAAAAATTGTTTGTACATGTCACTGGGGAGAAATAAAATACTAAATAAATCCTAAAAACAAAAAACCTAAGAAGAGAAGCAAAAACAAACAAATAAACAAAAAGAAGCAGCTCATACTAATTGGAGGAGATAATATATAAAAGAAAATTCTGTATATTGAAGGCCTGAAGTCTTAAAGAAACAGTGACAGGTAAAGGCTCAGAGAAGGTGTGAGCACCGTCTTTCCATTTTTGAAGTCTGTCATTTGGAGGGCATGCTCCAGATGGAAGCCCACCAATAAGTAAAGCTAGAGAAGGGGAAATTTGAGTATCACGAACTTCCTAACAACTAAAGGTTTCTGAAAATGAAAGGGATTAACATGTAGCAGTGAGTTATCTACCGTTGGAGATTTTCAAAAAGAGGTCAGATTGGTAGCCAAATGATTAATATATAGGCGAAGTGGTAGAATATAGGAACAGGGGAAAAGTGGCTAATGTAGGGGAGTGGAAGCTTGGAGTTAAAGACCTCCTATAATTTTTCAATGAAACCTAGATTAGTTTTTTTGTTTGTTTGTTTATTACTTATTAGCTTTAGTGTGTTCAGCCCCATTATGACTTTTGCAAACATGCAATATCAAGCAATGGAAATGATGACAAAAATGGCATAAGGAATATGACAGAGTATGACAGAGGAAGGCTCTTAGTCTACCTTCACCATAAGTGACAATATTGGAAAGAATATGACATTCTAGTCAGGTTCTATTTCTAACAACCTGTCACGCTACTATCCTGATGCTGGACGGAGGGAAGCAAAGCCAGAGAGCCACCTGTATGGATTGACCTATTTGTTATAGAAGCCCTAATTCAGGTTCCCTAATTGGAAAATAGTATGGAAAAAGGTAGAGGTGGCATAGAATGTCCCTAAGGTGTACTATGAATGATGCCACAGATTTTAGATGTTCCAGAGGCTTCCATGTGTTTAAATCTCTGTTAGCATCATGGAGGTCTGTAATTAAATGATTCCAAGTCAATGTCTTCTGGAGTTTTGGTCATCTAGTACAACAGCCCAGTTTGTATATTTGTGATAGAAAACTCCTTGTGGTGCTGAGGGGAGCACCCTAGAGCTCCATTATTGTTACCATTGGCCAGACCAGATCATGGCTTCCTGGGTCCACATCAAATTTCAAACTGCCGTCTACAGAATGCATCAATGAATTATTGAATAAATTAATGACAGAAAAATTATTGTGTTTACTATCTGCCAAATACTGTGTAGGCCCTGGAGACTCAAAGAGAAAAGATATGCTCCTTATTCTCTAATTTACCTCCAAATGGACAAAATATCTGATATAGATGATTTAAATAGCATTTCAGATGGAGAGGTCCCATGATTCTTAGATGGAGAGGAAAAAGAAGATGGCATTGTATCATTTTTAAAGTCTCTATAATGACTTTTAGAGATTAAAAAGACCTGAGATTTCATTTATCCCAATTTGTACCTGGTTAGGAATCTTCTCTACAATAAATAAACATTTAGCATCTCCTTGAAGCCTTCCAGTATTCGACAACTACCTGTGAGTGAATGAGTGAATGAAATATTCATTATTTACTATGGCAGTGATTTTCAAATGTTTTGATCTTCAGACCCCTGTGCAATCTTAAAAAATTATTGAAGACCCAAAAAAAACTTTTACTTATGTGGGTTATATCTATTGATATGGATCATGCTATAAGTGAATAATTTTTTTTTTTTTGTATTTTAAAAATAGTTTTGACCTTGTAGATCCACTGAAAGAGTCTCTAGGACCACATTTTGAGAACTACTGTCCTACAGCAATCCATTATGCTTTTAGATAGCTCTATCAGTGAAGAGTCATTTCCTTATATTGAATCAAAATCTGCCTTTCTGTGATTATAACCCATTGTTCCTACTTCTGCTTTCTAGGTTAAAGCAGAACAAGTATCTTCTTTTTCCAAATGACCTCCAAGTACTTGAGGGCCATTATCATGGAGCACCTACCCAATTTCTTCTTCTGACTACACATTCTTATTTCCTTTAAGTCCCCTTATGTTTTATATTGTCTATTTCTTTCCTAAGCTTCAGAGTCTAGAAATGAGCACAATTCTCCAGATACGGTATGATCAGGAAAACCTAGCAGGATAATCACTTCTAATATTCTGGATTCTCTGCTCCTATTTAAGCAATCTAAGATCATGTTGTCTGCAACTGTTAATTCATATTGAGTGAGCAAAATGCTTAGACCAGAGGTTCTTAATATTTTTCTGTGTTTTGGATTCCTCTGGCAGTTTGGGGAAGTCAATGGAACCCTTCTTAGAATGATATTTTAAAAATAATGGATGGAAATGCTAAGTTTGAGCAAAATATGTATTTGTTTTTGTTTTCCACATCCAAGTTCATGAGTCCCTTGAAAATCTATCCAAGGACCCTTTTGTGTTTATTTGGACCTGCGATTAAGAACCTCTGAAAGAGATCTCTTTTATATGAATTATTGTGCACCCTGATAGCTTGCCAACACTTTGAATAGTCTGGAGTAGGTCCCAAATATAGCTAAACTTCAGGGATGTTTGTCAGATCTGGTTTAAGGCAATGATGTCTGCTTTCTGGTGGAAAACTTGGATTTCCCTAATTAATGAGCAATTATGCTCATTATGACATAATCCAAATGCTTTGGGGTAGTACTTTTGATTCAATGTACAGAGACCCAGCCCCTGCATAGCTTGCATAGACTATACTCAGTTTGGGTGCACACAAAGTGAAGCAATGTGTATTTACGTATACATACGTACACATACATCTGAATAGATAATAGATACATAGATGATATCTACATAGATATATAGATAAGAGAGAGAGAAAGAGAGAGAAAGAGAAAAAGAGTCTGGACTTATGATTTCATTAATACAGTGAAGACTTTGGTAGAGAGATGCCCTCTATCAAGGCAAATCTACAATTTTTAGTCTTAGAGAATTGCCTAGAGCAGTGGGGTCAAACTCACATGGAAGTGAGGGCCAATAAACATAAATACATAAATATTCTTATGGGTTTAATTGACTTAGTGATTGACTTAGTTTTAAAATGCAATATTATCTGTTTGATTATTTTTCAATTCATTTCATTAAATATTTCCCAATTAAGTTTTAATCTGGTTTAGGCCATATAACACTCATACATGAGTGCTATGGGGCAAGTGGACCATATGTTTGGCATCTCTGATCTAATCTAATCCCCTCAATTTACAGAAGAATCTGAGGCCCAGGGACATAATACACGATTAAGTTTCAGAGATGGTATTCAAACTTAGGTCTTTGGTCTCCAGAGTGAGTATGTGTTCTCCTATACCATACAATCTTTTAGTGCCACATGCCTACCTAAAATAGTTCAAAAATAATGAAATCAAACAGAATGCATTTGTAGTGTCTGTCAACAGTGCTATCAAAAAAAATTGACAATATTCATATAAAACCTAGTTGTGAAGAATGCTTAACACCTCTGGCCTAAAACATTGAAGTAAAGAGCTTCTCAACAATGTATATAAATGTATGTACACATATATATGTATGGGAGCATAATACACATTCTGAAAAGCAGGCAGGAGGAGCAGCTAGGTGGTGCAGTAGATAGATCACTGGCCCTGGAATCAGGAGGACTGGAGTTCAAATCTGGCCTCAGACTCATGATACTCACTAGCTGTGTGACCCTGTGCAAGTCACTTAATTCCAATTGCCTTGGGGGGGTAGGGGAGGCAGGTGGGGAAGAAAAGGAAAGCAGGCAGGAGTCAAGTTGTGACAAGCTTTACCAGCAAAACAGAAGAATTTGTGTTTAATCCCAAAGGTTATGTGGAGCCCCTGGAATTTATCAAACTGGATAATAACATGGTTAATCTGAGACTTTAGGAATATCATTTTAGTAGCTGGGTGGAACATGGATTAGAGAGGGCAGAAGAAGAAAGAAGAGCAATTATTACAGCTATTGTGATAATCCAGGAGAGAACTGATAAGGGACCTGAGCTAGAATGGTAGCTATGTGAGTGGAGAAGGGGACAGATGCAAAAGGTGTGAAATTTGAATAAACAAGACTTGGTAATTGATTGGCTTTATAGGGTGAAGGAGTAAGGATCTCATTACGACTTTAAAGTGCCATTTATTGAAAGAGTCATTTGTCAGTAACAGGAAAGTTAGGAAGTGGAATGGGTTTCTGTACAATAGCAAAAAGTTGTTTTAGGCATGTTGAGTTTGAGATGCCTGCGGGACACCCAGTCTGAAATAGCCAAAAGGCCATTGGGAATGAGTGACTAGAACTTAGGGCTGCTTATGTAGATTTGGAAGTCGTCTGCATAGAGAGCTTGTGCATAGAATAATGTTCTCTGGATTCTAAGAGGTGTGGAAAATTCAGCTCTGAAAATTTCAGGAAAATTTCTCTTCAGCCACATCCACTACAGAAAAGCTTCTTCAGGGTCATACAGAAACGACTAGGAGAGCTTGGGACTGGTCCCAGGTAGTCTGGCTAAAAATTTAGTGTGTTTTCCTATACATCTAGCTTTCTGCTTGCTGGTTAAAGATAGCTAGATGTTGTCTGATGTGCTCAAAATGGATGATCTTTTGCTTATCAACTTCAGATGACTCACTCAGTACGCTTGACAAATGCTTTGAATAACTAAATTGAACCTTGGGAAGTTTTTGACAACATAAAATTATGTATTCAATATAATAAAATGAATTGTAAATAAGAATCAAAATTCTACTGCCATTAGAAAATAATTGCACTAGTACAGGATGTGAGAAGCTTGACATGAAAGAGCCAAGAACTGAGAGTTTCAATCAGAATAACATGGCAGCCTTAGAAAATGAAAATGTACTCAGGTTGCATTTGTGGCAGCATCATACCCTAGTCAAACTACCTCTGACTTAATTTATTCAATTCTAAGAGTCACATTTGGGAGGCACATGTGGGTGTAGTATGGTGTAATGACTAGTGTGTGGGCCATCAAGTCAGAAAAAAAAAGCAAGATTCAAATATCTCCTCGTATATTTCCTTGCTATATGACCACAGGTAAATCATTTGACTTCTTATCCTCCAGCAATTCTGCAAGACTATAAGTTATAAATGGGTTGCAATCTTAATTCTTGAAAGGAGTTCCCACCCTGGCAATTCCCACTCTTCTTGATATATTGACAAACTGGAACATGTCCAGAGGAGGATTACTGGGATAGTGAAGGGATTTAAAACCATGCCATGTGAGAATCAATTGAAGAAACTGCACCTGTTTAGCACTGAGAAGAGATTTTTTTTTGGGGGGGTGAGAAGAACAGAGGGTCTCACAATGATTGCATTCAAGCCTTAGGAGGGCTCTCATATGGAATAGGGATTAGAATTGTTTTGTTTCAATCTCGAGGGCAGAACTTTAAAAGAAGTTGTAGAGAATCAGATTTTTAACTCAATATTGACATCCTCACATTCAGAAATATACAAACGTAGAATTGGCTCTATTGCACTGGTTGTGAATTGCGTGATTGGAAGTCTTCAAATGCAGGCTGAATGACCACTTGTTGGTAATGGTGACAGTGTATAGGGGATTATAGATTAGGTGCAACTTGGACTAGATGGCATCTGACTTTTTCTTTGAGCTTTGAGACTCTGTGTTTCTATTATTGATGCTCTCTTTCCTTATAAAACTTTCAGACGAGCTAAAGTGGGACCTGGCAAGCATTTGTTTCTCAATATATTAATATTCATAGGAACTTCTAGTGTATCAACTGCTTCCACCAATGTAAATCACAACCCCTAGACATCTTAGGCCTAATTCTTCCTCATCTAAATTAGAGAATTATAGAATTTCCACAGTTCCTTTGTGGGGAAATTGCTATTTTCTTTAGCCCATCCTGCCTTTTGTTTTCCAATAATAATAGAAAAACTCCTTATTTATTTAAAGGACATTTAAAGGAATCATTATGGTAGAATATACCATGTAGGCTACAGCACAATTTACAAAGATCCTTAGAGTTTAATTCTAGTTTTCCATAAACTACAAAATACTTGTTACTCACCTTCATCACCTTCTGCCATTAAATTATTTTTCTCTATTTGTCATTATATTAACTCTGTTCTAATTTGTGGTTATAGAATTTCCTAGCCACAATTTAACAGTCCTCTAGGATTAATCTTAACAGTCCTCTAGAATTCATTGTCTTTATGACCTATGGGTTCCTGAGCCAATGTAGTGATTTCCTTCCCAGTTCCCTAGCTGGTCATCTTGGGTAATTTCATCTTTAATCTATTGTTCAAGATATTGGAAAACTTACTTTGGTCATCAGATTCTACATGAGAAATAATTTTTAATTGAGGTCTTAAAGCTACCCCCTATAGGTTACAGACTTTGATGCCTTCCTCCCTCCAACTTTCATTTCTACCTATCATGCCTTCATTGTATGCTGCTTTGCTTTGACTAGTTTTTATTTGTTGCTTGAAATAGATTCTATAGCCTAGACATTTCTATACAGCCCTCTGGGGCCAGGTGTAGAAGAACTCATTTAATCTTCCTACAGCATGTGGTCCCTAAAGCTTATGTCTCAGGCTATCTCTTCATGTCCTACTCTGTGTCGAATTCTTCCCAAATGTTTTACTCTGTCACCCTGTCTCTGTCTCTCTGATTTCTCTCATCCTTCTCTCATCTCTCTCCCTCTCTCCCTCCCTCCTTTTCTCTCTCTCTCTCTCTCTCTCTCTCTCTCTCTCTCTCTCTCTCTCTCATATATTTTTCTCCCATGTGGACCTGCTTCCTACTTCTGAGTTAAATTACGGAAATACTTAAGAACCAATAGAGACTTGAGACTTTAGTCTTTGTGTAGGGATAAAATTACTTTCCTAACTAACGGTTATGAGTCATATACCTCACTATCTCTCACCCACTTGGGGATGGATCACCAAAAAAGTACAAATATTATGATAAAAATTACATTGGCATGGCCCATTATCAATTTATTTGCCACTTTCTTCTATTCTCCAAGTTTTATGGCAGAATCCTGCCACTGACTGTAAGTTATGCTCATAATCCAAGAATGCCACAAAAATTCTCCAAGTCATTCTAGGAAAAAGCACCTAGCCTCACCAAGTGAGAATATAGTCCTAGAAATCAATTTGGCTTTAGAAAATGAGGGGATTGGATTAGCTAATCTCTAAACTCTCTTCCAGCTCTAATACCTATGATCTTCTAAGAATGATTCTGTCTGGTTAATCTGAATCTGTTTTCAATTGCTTTTTAATGTAGTTTTTAACTCATCCTTATACTAACATTAACAAGCCAAAGGTGCCTTTCATTTTGACATGTCTTTCTACTTAAATTCTTCAGGCCCTGGAAGGTTCAAAGAGACCAAATATGAATTAAACAGGTTTACCAGGTTTGAAGGAGCTATGTTTAGGTATCTATCCTTATTTAAAATGGGTGTGCTTACTTAGGAGCAAAGGTCTACTGTTACAGATTCAAGAGGCTCCCTGGGCTTCAACACCTCCCTGAAAATTTCCAGGAGCTAATGAATTAAAAACAACTTTAAATTCACCTCTGAAAAAAGTCCTTATTTAAAATTGTGGATGATTCATTTTTCTCCATGAAGTAATTTAGCTGAATCTGTCAAACAATGTTTTTTCTTCTAAGGAGATAATTTCTTAGAATTAGTCCTTTAATCAAAAAGAATTGTAGACCAAAGCAAACCATAGACTCCAGGATGAGTGTTTTTTCCTCCCCAGTTAATTTCTTTGACAGGCTAGTTCTTCATCAACATTTAGACTTCTACCTGCATTCCCATTAACTGTATCCTAACCATATTTAAAGACTACTTTCATTCCCATACAATGGAAAGGATAAGGGCTTTGGAGGCCAAAAAATGGGTTTGAACTTGACAATTACTGTCTCTGTGACTTTGGGTAAGTTACTTACCATCTCTGTACCTCAGTTTCCTCATCTGTAAAATAAAAGGGCTGAACTACATGACCTTTTAGGTCCCTTCCAAAGGTATATTTATGATCCGGAAGCAGCATGGCATAGTGAATTTAGAGCCAGCCTCAGAGCCAGGAAATCCTGGGTTCAATTCCCATCTCTGATACATACTGGTGACATTACCCTTGACAAGTCACACAACATCTCAGTGCTCTAGGTACCTCCCTAAGAAAGTAAGTTGCAGGGAAGGTATTAACTTGATTCAGTAGAGGGAATTTTCTCACTTGAGAGTTTTCTAAATTAATGAAATCACAGGCCCAGTCTCTAACCCTATGATACATGCCATCCTAGTGTAGTGATAGGGTTATTCACATCTAAAGTTCTTGTATTCTTGCTGAATACAAAGTTCTCTCCTAGTGAATAAAAGAAAACTATAGGGAACAACAAACCTGGCTGATACAGAGGTTGGAAGAGTTATCTTTTTCAGAGCATGTACTATACAAAAGTTGGAAAGGTTAGGAAGAAGGGTGGTTGGTATTCAGCTGAAGAGTTGATATTATTACTTTTCAAGGGAGTCACTAATCTCACTAAGCTTGCTGTGAGGAGTGCCTGACATACAACAGGCGCTTAATAAATGTATATTGACTGATTGATTGATAGATAAGATTAATAGTTTAAGATGATAAGAGCTTTAAAATCATAGAATGATAGGATTCTCAGAGTTGGAAGAAGTAATTTCATATAACCTTGTATCTGACATATATTTGCTATTGAACAATATCAGATTTAAGTATGCATTATGACCTAAGGTAGTAGAGACTTTTAGAAGTGAATATTGAATTTACAAGGAAGGAAGCAGTGCATATATATGTGTCCACAAGAAACATAGTTGCCTAAGCTAATCATAGACAAGCTCATACTTGAATCATTACTGACTAAAAAATACCAGTAGTCTTTAAGTAAAATCCAGTTTTGTTTTATTTTGTTTTGTTTTGTTTTTAGAAGTCACATCTTCCTTCAGCTGCTGTGGCCCAAAACATGAATCAATGCATGGACTTAGATACCTCCTGGACTGGCTGAAGGGCACAATTCAATCACAGATGACCATAGACATCTAGAAATTTCAGATGTACCTGCCACCACTGTTCAAAGCTTTGTTCTAGCAATAGTGTTCAAACAGCTTGCAAACATTGCATAGACTCAATCTGGTGACTCTCTTGATGCACTTGAGAATTGGATCATAGTATCAGAGATCCAGATCTGAAAAGGCTCCAGCATCCATCTAGTCTAACTCTCTCATTTTATAGATCATTTAACCTCTTCTAACCTCAGTTTCTGATAATAATAATAATAATAGAACCTGTCTCAATGGGCTTTTGAGAAGATTGAATGAGATAACCATGTAAAATGATTTGCAGAACTTTAGATATAACATTAATTGTTATTATTATCATAGAAACTGGGACCCAAGATGGTTACATGCTTACTCTATTTCATATAGATAGTAGAATCAGGTGGAATTTGAATCAAAGTCCATCAACTTTAAAGCCAGCGCTCTTTCCACTACATTATGCAATACAACATCTTTTAGAGATATGTCTCTTTAGAAAATGCTAAATATTTCTAAAAGTTTTGAAAAAAAAAGAAGGCTGCTCTATCTTATGCAGCAATTCTAGGTCCTAGCACAATGCGTGGCATATAGTAGTAGTCAGTCAGTCCATAGACATTTATTAAGTACTTATCATGTTCTAGGAACAGTGTTAAGTGATGAGGATACAAAAAAAAAAAGCAAAAGTCCCTGCTCTCAAGGAGGTCACAGTCTAATTAAAGAGACAACCTGTAAACAACTATGTGCAAACAAGCTAGGTACAAGGTATAAATTCAAGATAATCAGAAACTCTTGAGAATTGATGAGGATTAGTAAAGGCTTCCTGTAGAAGGAAGGATTTTAATTGGGACTGGCCTTAAAAATATTCATTAGATTGAATTGAATTGAATAAGCATAGGAATATATAGGCGATTTATTGATAGCACTTAGAAAATAAGTCTCACTTTCCACTGACTCTTCCTTCTGGGCCAAAGAAGCCTCCTTTGTAACCAATATGTACAGTTGTGACAAAAATCAACACACTGGCTAGGATGATATTGCCCAGCACCACTCTATCCAAGAGTCAGGAGTCAAAACATAGTAGTTTAAACTACCTCTCAACTTGATATTGAAAGAATGTATAAGCTCTTTATGGTCAGAAGTTGTTTCATTTATGTTTTTCCATCTGTAGTGCCTGGTATAGTGCTTGGCAAAAAACAGACAATAACAAATGTCTATTTATTCATTGATAGATGATTAGTAAACAAATTATGCCTAATTCTTCCTTCATTTTTCAGGTAATATTACATAAATCCCTGGGGGGCCCTGAGAAAGTAGGATGAATTACCCCTTAAAACATTAGAATTCTATCTCAGGTTCAATAAGGGATGAGGGTAAGCAATTGTCATTGAGAAAGGAAAAAATACTTTTGTGAGCCTCTAATAAGTTAGCCTTTATACAAGCTGCTTCCTTGAAAAATCTACCTCTCAGTCACTAAAAAAAGCAAAACAAAACAAAGCAAACAAACAAACAAACAAATCAGCATCTTCCTTATGCCATACTGAATAGTAGGCTGGATAGAACAAAGAAGTTTGATGTGTTTTGCTTTGACTCATGGGACCTTAGTATACCTTTTTCCTTTTCACCATATTTTCTCATTCTCATCTTCATTCCAATCTCTGTGAAGGCATGGGCTGGACATAGTTGCTTCCTGGACATTGGTGTGCCTGGCACACATAACGTTCTTGCCACTGTAGCTACTGCTATCATTAATAATAATACCAGTAACTTTCTCAATGTTTGGGGAGACAAAAGCTAAATTTGTTACTTCATTAAGTGGGACACACATAGGCCATCTCATAAACAGACACCTGTTTCGTCACCATTTATTTAGCACTGCTAGTCCTTACAAATGAAGACAGCTGGTGCAAAAACACTAATGACAATAATCATGCACAATATAATAGAATAAGATTCAGATTTAAGTGCCTGGTGATATTACTCAGGTGCTTAAAAAAAGATTGCTTTTCTTAGAGAATGTCTGAAATGACTCAAGTCTCCTAAGAAGAACACTAAAAATGCATATTGAGCTAAAGTCATACCAGTTAGACTGAAGATGGCTACCCCAATTAGTCTTAAAAGGCTGCCCAGCTCTGTGTTCTTATCATATCTAAGATGCTATCAGAAGCACCCTCAGGAAAGGGTAGGAGTCTCAAAGTGCCAAATTAAATGTTCAGTTGGCTGCTGAATCTGAATTATATACTTATAACAAACCAGATTTAGTGACATGTGAGGCTGACCCTGATTCTGGTGCCTTATACCAAACATTGCCACACTGTATATATAAGATGTGACATGAGACACATATGTGATGATTGATATTCTGTTGACTTTTCCAAAAGGTCAATGAACCAGTGGAGCACATACAAAACAAACAGAAGGGAAAACTTTGAGGCCGTTAAGACAATTTCAAATGTGCCGTTTGCCAGTTTTATTTTGGTCAATCTTCCTCTCCATCCAAATATGTGTCTCTGTTCTAATGAAAACTGGAGGGTTCTGTGAACAGTCTCAAAACACTATACATACAACTATAGTACCCTCTCAGCAAGTATCCAAAGGAATGTAACCACCATGTGACAGAAATAAGGGCATGTCCCTTACAAAGTCAAATATCTGATGGAATTCATTACTTCTCTGGGTTACTTGTATTTCTGTGCTAACACTTTCCTCTATTGAAGGAGCACCACTCTACCTGCCTCCTTTCTCCCTGCAGGTTAGATTAATTTTTTTCCTGATTTTGGGGCATTCCTAGAGATTTGGCTTAGAGGACTAAAGGATGATGCTGTCACTTCCTCACAGTGTGAGTACAAAGCAGCAAAGTACAAAGATTGATTAATCAATCAATCAATGAGCATTCATTATGTGCCAACAATATGTTAAATATTGTCCTAGGTGATGGGAACAAGGATAAAAATGAAATAATTTTCATTCTCAAGAAATGGGCATTTTATTGAGGGAAATGACATATCCACATATAAAAATACATAAAATCTATACAAAGTATAGTCCCCTTGTTTCTCTGTACAAAAAGATATCCTTGCCCTCCTCTTGAGAGCCAACCCAAATAAACATTTGTTCTTCTTTTTGCAGCTATGGGAATTTGTGTGAGTATATTTGTTGGAGGTATGATAGATATATACTAGCAGAATCTTCAACATTGGTATAATTCAAATTCATAGCTGGTGGGATTCCATTGCCACAAGATGATGAGTAGACCCAGATATCAACTAAGACCTGAGAGATCTTATGTATGAGGGACACATCTGATCTAATCAGACCTAGTTAATAAAGGTGGGTGTTTATTTTCTATTACATCCACCATACATAGAGAATACTAAGTAGCTCCTGAAGGATGGATGCTAGTCACAGAAAATTATGTCATGGGGAGGATCATAGTAGCATAGACTTAGTGCTGGAAGGGATCTCAGAGGTCATGTAGTCCCACTGCTTTATTTTCAAGATGGGGAGAATGAGTCCAAGGGAGTTCAAAATCATAAAGTTAGCAAACATCAAAGGTGGGATTTGAAAATAAGGCCTCTGTCTCTAGAGCTAATGCTTTTCCCTTTTTAACATAGTGCCTTTCCAGGAACTAGCTATGGTTTGTCATGTAATACATTACTACCTAATCTCTTGGGTAATATGTTCCATTTGTTCATTTAAGTGTAAATATATTAAGGAAGCATAGCATAGAGGAAAAAAATTACTTGAAAATTAAGACAGAGGACGTAGATTTAAATCTTATCTCTGCCACTTACTGCTTGTGTGATCTTGGGCAATTCACTTGACTTCTCTTCTTTTAATATTTTATTTTGTTAAAATTACACATAAATTTTTTAATGTTCATTTTTTAAGCTAGAGAGAACTCTAGGAAGATAATGGAGTAGGTCAGAAAATTCCAAGCTCTCCAGATTTCCTCCACAAACAAGACAAAATGATGCCTCAAGGTCAATGTAGAGTGAGAAAAATAAACAAGAGTTGGGGCAGAAAGGTGGTCCTCCTGGGACAACTAGAGAAGATATGAAGAAAGATCCCAGGACAGAGGTTCTGCCTGAGTGAAGTGTAAGCACCTCCAGGCCAACTCCATTTGAAAGAGCTAGCTGCTAGCCCTGAGGACAGCGGGGTTGGGAGGTAGCCTCAACCTCAGCCATAGGAATTTTCACCTCCTGAACAGTGTGAGTGTGGGGTTGGAGTCAGGTGTCTGAGCAGGGAAAGGTTGAGGGATCTTCTGCTGAAAAGGGATGCCAGATGCAGCTGTGCTGCCAAGATGCAGTCCTGGGTAAGATGGAACCAGCACTCCCCTTGTGAGTGAAGCAGTGGAGAGGGGATACTGCTGGCTGTGGGCACTTACAGGAAAGCTGAGTTCTAGGTCTCAGTTCATTGTTGAAGGAGGAAACTGAAGCAAAAAAAAAAGCCTCTCCTACACCAAAGAGTAACATCAAATAGTCACCTGCCCAAAAAGAACTCAAAAAGGACTTCAAAAATCAAATAAAAGAGATTGAGGATTTTTTTTACTATTTTTTTTTGTCAAGGGAATTGGGGTTAAGTGACTTGTCCAGAGTCACACAGCTAGTAAATGTCAAGTATCTGGTCTGAGACCAGATGTGAACTCAGGTCCTTCTGACTCCAGGGCAGGGGCTCTATTCACTGAAGATATTTTTTAAAGTAAAAAAAAAACCCAAGAAGATTATGAAAAGAAAGTCAACAACTGGAAAAGGAGATCAAGAATCTTAAGGAAGAAAACAATTCCTTGAAAATTAGAATTGGGCAAGCAGAAGCCACTGAGACCAAGAAATAATAAAACAAAACATAAAGAATAAAAATAGATACAAAATATAAATTTTTATAATAAATTATAATAAACATAAATAAACAAAAACAAATATAAACACAAATATAAAGAATAATAAAACAAAATATAAAGAATGAAAAAAATAGAAGAGAACATGCAACATCATATAAGAAAGAAAACTGGAGAATAGATCAAGAAGAGAAAACAACAATAATCAGACTACCTGAAAGCTATGATAAAAAAAAGGAATCTTGATACAATAATACAAGAAATAATTTTTTAAAATTGTCCTGAAGTGTTAGGACAAGAGGGGAAAGTAAGAATAGAAAAAAAAACTCTACTAATCACCACCTGAATGAGATCCTCGGAGGAAAATCTACATGAATATCATAGCCAAATTCCCAAACCCCCACATTAAGGAGAAAATATTATGAGCAACAAGAAAAAAAAAAGACTTAGATTCTCATAATCTAGCCAATGCTTACTCATGGTCAGACTCCTTAAGAGTCTTCCCAAATATGATGGATGTTCTAATAAACCTTGTCTTTGGCTGAAAGAAGGCTTGGGTCAAATTCTTTCAGACAGGACACACATGTTGTGATTTTGGTATCCCAGGACCCCTGAACCTCTAAACTGCATCATTTTGGTGGCCCATACGGGGAAACTGCATAAACCCAAGTTCTTCTCCAGCAAGATTGAAAGGTATGTAAGCCTTCCCCCTCCCCTCCTTTCTTGCTCTGCAGTTTGGGTTACTCTCCAACCACCAAGGCTTGGAAGTGCTTTTCTGGCAGACAGTTACGAGGCTGTCTCATACTTGGCCTGACACTCTCAGGCTCTCCGTCCACTGGATCGGTTCAAAGCCATGGACCTGGGCACACCTTCCACAGCATAGAGGCCAAGGACGGATGCCCTATCCAGAAGTATATGCTCAATTCTGTTAATTACTGTGGCACTAGGGAATTGGGGAAAACTGCAGTTGCTTTTTGGTTCCCTGAGGCTTACTTACTCCCTTCCCTCTGCCCATCTGAATTCTCCTTCATGGAAGTTGTAAGGAAAGTTAGAACAGGTAAAAATATCTTGGCAGATTCTAGAGGTTTTGGTCATCAAGGAGTTTTGAAACACCTTTACAACCTGGTCACTCCCTTCCCTTGAGTCAAGAGGGTATCTGTTAACTCCTCTTCTCCCAAGAGAGTTTCACCCTTCACCCCTCACCTTTGATTTCACCCCCCCCACCTGGGAAAGGAAGGAGGGAGGAGGGGAAGCAGCTACAGGATGGGCCCCACAGGCAATGGCCTTGGACTCTGGAGCAACCTTTGCCTGGAAGCATCACCCAGGTTCAGCACATCCTGCTCAGGTAATGAAGCTAGCCTCCAAACTTGGGTAAGCACACTCTTTTAAATTTGTAGTTTTAAATGTTAATAATGAGATGTTGATTCTTTGTGTAAAGTAATTTGGAAGTGCATTTAACAAAACTGAAGTTACCTGATTGGTAATGAGTTTGTTTGAAGTTTCAAATTTGTGAACTTTCTATATTAGTTATGTCAAGCAACTTTTCATAATTTGGTTACCACTAAAATAATTTAGCTATTGTTGGTTATTGTTTTAATGTGTAAACTAGCCAAAAAGTTTGTTTGGGTTCTGTATGACTTGCTGAGAATTTGCAAGTGTATGGAAATCTCTAATGATTGGCTTTTTACACCAGGGCAAATTTAAGATTGAGATGGAAATCCTGGAAATTTTTTTCCTAAGCTGTGATTAGTAAAACTTGCTGTTTGAGGTAAAAGCTGATAGGATTTTATTTTGAGTTGTCTGATGGGTCATAATCCATGGATAATCAATCCACCATCTGACAGAAATGCCACAAGCTACTCAGAGAAGGTGATACTGGTAGAAAGTCAGCATTGGGAAAGCTGAGAGGACAATTTTAGCCTCAGTCTAAGATGGGATCCTCCTGGCTCAGTTTCCCCTTTATGTTCCTTTGAAAGGGAATGTTACCCACTGGGCTACTCCTGACTCTGGCTATGAAGTGGATTTGAAACTGCATGGTTGGATTATCTGAATTATCTGAAACCAAACAGAGCTAAGGATGTTTTATCCTCTGAAAGTTGGGCCCTAAATCTAGTCACTGCTTTATATCTGGGCCCTGCAGTTTTTTTTGTCAGATTTATGTCTTCCAGACTATGGGCCATTCACCTACAGTTGGTAGCAAACAACGAGTATCAGCCAATGTCCCCACATTGTCCCTTGCATGCAGCCTGTACTTAGTTCCAGGCAACCTCCTCTTTGGAACCTCCTTGAGGCAGGGATAGCTCTATGCCCCTTGCCAGCAGGAAGCAGTTGCAGAAGCTGAGATCTTCACCCCTTACTCCGAAAGAATTTGCATTGAGGCTTCCACTTCCGGGAGCCAAGATGGCGGAGTAAAAAGGTAGTCACTCTCACCCTCCCCTATCAACCTCTGAAAACCTAGAAAATATCACCCTAGGAAAAAAAAACCTGGAACAGCTGAACTAGAAGAAAGATGGGGAACAGCAGTGCAGCAGCCCAGCAAATGGGTCTCCCAGTGCCTCAGGAAAAATAAGGGAAGCAGCACTACAAAGGGCCCCAGGTGGATAAGCACCCTGCAGCATTCATCTGAAAGGGCGCTGAAGAAACAAACTAGAGTCTTCCTAAAGTCCCAGGTTTGCTGATTCCAGACCAACCAGGTAAGCTGTCAGAACCCTACAGCCTCCAACTTTCAACCAGGAACAGATCCTGAAGCCCAGGTGGTGGAGCAGGCAAACAACAACACCTGGACCTCCAAGTGCCTCAGTGAGTGCAGGGAAACTGGTGCAAACCAGCTCAGAAAACTACTAGGTGCCTGGCACTCTACCACAAAGGAATCTCCCAGTGCACTATTAGAAACAAGGGAGGCAGCATTGCAAGGGGCCCCAGGCAGATAAACACCCTACAGCACCCATCTAAAAGGAGCTGAAGAAAGCTAAATGAAAAGAAAACAGGCAACCTAGAATTGCCTGAAAGTTCCAGCCTTGCTGATTCCAGCCCAACATGAGGTAAGCTGCCAAAACCCTGTAGCCTCCAATTGCCAACATAAGAGGCCCCAGCACACAAAGCCAGTGACCAAGACCTAGGCTCCCAACACAAGAAGCTTGGGTCAGTGCTCTGTTCCCCAGCAGGAGAGCTCAATCTCTTTAAAGGCCAGGGAATAAAGAAAGCATGAGTAAAAAGAAACATACCATAGATTCATATTATGAGAAGAGGGAAGATCAAGACAAAAATTCTAAAGAGGACGACATTGTCAACAAACCCACATCTTCAGCAACAAAAGGGAATATGAACTGGTCTGAAGCCCAAAAAGCCTTCTTAGAAGAGCTCAAAAAGTATTTTAAAAGTCTAATGAGAGAGGTAGAAGAGTCCTTAAAAAATACAATTGGCCAATTGGAAAAAAAGTACACTGAAGAAAACAAGTCCCTAAAAAACACAATTGGCAAACTGGAAAAAAAGTACACTGAAGAAAACAAATCCCTTAAAAATACAATTGGCCAATTGAAGAAGGAAGTACAAAAACTAACAGAAGAAAACAATCTGTTAAAAACTAGAATTGGACAAATGGAAACTAATGACTCTATGAGAGAGCAAGAATCAGTCAAACAGAAACAAAAAAATGAAAAAATAGATGAAAAATAAAATACCTCATCAGTAAAACAACTGACCTGGAAAATTGATCCAGGAGAGACAATTTAAAAATCATTGGACTACCTGAAAATCATGATGAAAAAAAGAGCCTGGACAGTATCTTTCAGGAAATCATAAAGGAAAACTGCCCTGAAGTCCTAGAACCAGAAGGTAAAATAACCATAGAAAGAATACACGCTCACCACCTGAAAGAGATCCCAAATTGAAAATGCTAAGGAATATAATAGCAAAATTCCAAAATTACCAGAGAAGGTGTTACAGGCAGCCAGAAAGAAACAATTTAAATATCATGGAACCACAGTCAGGATTACAAAGGACCTTGCAGCTTCTACATTAAAAGACGCAGGGCATGGAACATGATATTCCATAAGGCAAAGGAGCTTGGATTGCAGCCAAGGATCAACTACCCTGCAAAAATGAGCATGATTTTTCAAGGGAGGAGATGGATATTCAATGAAATAGGGGACTTCCAAACCTTCCTGATAAAAAGACCAGAGCTCAACAAAAAATTTGATCTTCAAGTACAAGATTCAAGAAAGACATAAAAAGGTAAATGGGACAGAAAGATACAAAATGTTGTTAATAAGGGACTGTTTACATCCCTACAAGGGAAGATGACACTTGCAACTCTTGAGAACTGTATTGTTATTACACCATGTTAAAGGAGTATACATAAAGGGGTGGATATTAGTTGACTTTGATGTAATGATAAACAAAAATCTAATCAAGTGGGTTAAATGGATCCAAGTAAGTGGATTAGTCTGATCTTAGAAAATGTACTGAGAAAGGAGGAGGCAGACAAGGGTAAATTACATTACAGGAAAAGACAGAAAATCCTATTACAGCAGAGGGAAAGAAGGAGGGGGGTGAGCATTGTTTGAACCTTACTCTCATCAGATTTGGCTCAAGAAGGGAATAACATAATCAGTTAGGTATAGAAATCTAACTTGCCCTATAGGCAGTAGGAGGGAAAAGGGGAAAGAAAAGGGAGGGGGGACAAAAGGGAGGGAAGAAGCAGTAAGGGCAAAGGAGAAGAAAAGGGAAAGGGATAATAGAAGGGAGGAGAGACTGAAGGAGGCTGTGGTCAAAAGCAAAACACTAGTGAGGGGGAAGAGAAAGGAGAAAGAAAAGCATAAACAGGGGGAAAAAAGGATGGAGAAAAAGACACAGATAGTAACCATAACTGTGAAAGTTGAATTTTTTTTCTCTTCTGTTGAGTTTTGTTTCCTCTTTCTGATGGTTCCTCCTATTGGTTTTAATTTTTACTTACAACTTCACTAATGAAAAAATATGTTTAATAGGAATGTAAATGTATAGCCTATATCAGATCGTGTGCCATCTTGGGGAGGGTGGTGGGGAGGAAGGGGGATAAAAATTTTAAGCTCAAAAGCATATGGAAGTGATTGTTGATAAGTCAAAATAAATTAATTTAAAAAAATTAAAAAGAAAAAAGAATTTAAATATGGTGAAGCCATAATTAGTATTACACAAGACCTAGCAGTGGCTACACTAAAAAGAGCACAGGTCTTGGAACACTATATATCAAGAAGGAAAAGAACTGGTGTTATAGCTGAAAATATCATACCTACCAAAGTTAAGTATAATCCTATACAACAACAACAAATGGATATTCAATGAATTGACAGATTTTCAAGATTTTATTGCAAAAAGACCAGAACTAGATAGAAAATTTGACATACAAAATGCAAGAGAAATATATAGTAAACGTCAAAGACTAATTACAAGGGACTCCATAAGGATGAATTGTTTACTTTTTATATGTGGAAATGTAAAACATATGTCTAAGATTGTCATTAAAGAGTGGAATACAGCTGAATATGATGTGATTCTAAAAAGAAAAAAAGATGTAGGAAAAAGCAAAAAGAGTAATTTTTTTGTATAAGTGAAGTGTGAGAGGAATAACTGATACAGAAGAATTAGATGGGTGAGGAGGGCAGGTAGTTCTGGAACCTTACTCTGGAACCCTACAGGAAAGAGTTAAAGAGGAAACAATACATACATACATATATATCTATATCTATCTATCTATCTATCTATCTATCTATCTATATCTATACATATATATACATATCTATGTCTAGAAGGGTATAAAAATCTTCTAAATTAAAAAAGAAATAAGAGGGCAAGAGGATAGGGAGGGATAGAGAATAGGATAAGGGGGGGGTAATGGAAGGGTGTGTAGATTAATAAGAATGGGATAGAGAAGGGAGGGATTCTGGAGGAGTAGGTTAAAGAATAGGAGGGCAAAGTAGTGGGGTAGAAGTAAAGTAGAGGAGTAAGGAGGGTTAGGAATAGGGTGAGAAGGATAGTGAGGAAAATAGGGAGGGAAATATATAACAAGTAATTATAGTTTAGTACATGAATGGGATGAATTTACTCATAAAATGGAAACTGATAGCAGATTAAAAAATTGAATTCAACAATATGCTTCTTTTAGGAAATGCTATAAAAATGAGAAATACACAAATATAAAATAAGTGTCAAGAGCAGAATTTATTATGTAAAAAAAGCAGGGATAATAATCATGATCTTAGACAAAGTTAAAACTAAAATCAGTTTTAATAAAAAGAGAAAAATAATGAAACTATACTGTGTGTCAGCCACGTTAATCAATAAATAGTTTTAGAGCATATAAAATAATTAGATACTATAAAAATGAGTATTAACACGCATAAGAACTATATGAATACAAACACAAAATACCTTTCATACAAAATTTGAATGAAATAATTGAAAAACATTTTTTGTGCATGGGTAGGTAAAGCTAATATAATAAAAAAAATGACAATTGTACCTAACCAATCTATTTATGTAATACCATTCCAATTACATTACTAAAATTTTTTTTTTTTGCTGAGTCAGAAAAAAATAACAACAAGGTTTATTTGGAATATCACAGAGTCATGAATTTCAAGGAAATTAGGGGGAAAAGATGTGAAGCAACTAGATTCAGGGGTATCAGATTTGAAAAAATATTATAAGATAAGAGCAGTGTTGAAGTACAAAATGAATAATTTTGGTTATTTTAAACTAAAATTTTCCTGTATAAATAAAGCCTATATAGACAAGAATAGAGGGAATGCAAAAAAAAATTAGGGGGAAAAATCTCAAACACAATCTCCCAGACAGAATGTAATTGGGTCAGAATATTGTTGTGGTGTAGGAAATGATGGGCTGGTGGATTTACAAAACTATGGAAAGACTTGGACTTATAAAGGAAGGTGCTATTCACCTACAGAGAAATATATGATAAATGGAAATGAGCACATATACATACATATACATATATATACACATACACTTAATTGTAGCATTTGGGGAGCGGGAAGAAGGGGAAATAGAAAGTAAAAAGTGCACAGCTGAGAACAAAAGAAAGCATACAAGGAAGCAAAGATGAACAGCTTTGAAAATAATATGTAGTATTTATTATGCATGTTTTCTTGAAATGGAAATTTATTGTTTTATATTGAATCCTCTCTTATGTTCTGCTGAGTACATGAAAATTTTTTTTCTTTCTTTTCTTATTTTCTATTTAAAATAAATTCAAATATAATGGAAAAATAACATTCTTTTTTTTAAATTTTGAATTTCAAATTCTCTCTCCCTTCTTCCCCTTACTCCTCCTTGATAAGGAAAGCAATCTGATGTAGGTTATACAAGTGCAGTCATGCAAAACATGTTTCTATGTTGGCCATGTTGTGAAAGAAAATATAGTACTCCTTCCCCCCAAACACACACACATAGACACAGGAAAAATAAGGAAAGTAAAAAGAAGTATATTTCTTCTGCATTCAGACCCCAGTTCTTTCTCTAGACATGGATAGCATTTTTCATCAGGAGTCCAGAATTGTCTTCGATCATTGTATTGATGAGAATAGCTAAGTCATTCACCATTGATCATTGTACAGTACTGCTGTTACTATGTATGATGTTCTGGTTCTGCTCACTTCACTTTGCATCAGTTCATGTAAGTCTTTTCCAGGTTTTTCTGAATCCTACTTATCATTTCTTATGGCACAATAGTATTCCATGACAATCACATACCACAACTTGTTCAGCCATTCCCCAATTGATGGGCATCTATTCAATTTCCAATTTTTTACCCACTTGACCTCTCTTGGCCTCAGTTTTCTCATTTATTAAATGAGTTGCACTAGAGATAGTCTCTGACATTTCTTCCAACTCTAAGTCTATTATCTGAGGATCTTATGTGGCAGGGCAGTAATCTCTTTGGATATCCTTCCTGAAATTTGCCATGAATTATGGGCCCCTAACAAAATTATTTCTTAGGAGGTTAAGAAAGTGAACAATTTCCTTTAAAAAAAATCATACAACCTGAGGTGTGGATGGCAACTTAGGTTATGGAATCAATCCTAGATATGTTGTATACAGCTCTCTCTCTATATATACACATACACACACACACACACACACACATATACACACATATATGCATACATACATACATACATCTATACATACATATACACACATATATACATACATATATACATACATACACACACACACACACACACACATATATATATATATATATATACCAATGTTCCTTGGGTGTGGCTGTGAGTTATAAGATTATACCCCATAGGCTGCATTAAAGCATGTACAATAATATAATATTGGTGAAGTGGCCTAAGAATTCTGGGAAACAGTTTGGAACTGTTCCCCTAAGTTAATGTTATTATGGAAAAAGAAAAAAGAAAACACTGAAAAGTGGCAGAAGACCTGGTAGAGAATTTTGTGAGTGATTTTCTATTTACCTCTGTGATTTTGTCTGAAGCTCATTTTGCTCATCAATGAAGGCGGTGGATGAGATGAGCTCTAAAGTCTCTCCTAACTCCAAATTTTGTTTTTCATGAATGTTACCCACCTCATGGGAAGACATAAGTTACATCATGTGATGACTCCAAACTTATCACCATATATCAGTTTGTGCTTCCTTGCATCTCTCCTATATTCTCTAATAGTGTCTTTTGTACAAATTAGATGTTGAATCAAGATGTAGCAGATGGTTAGTAGATAGCTCCCTCACCCTACACTACTTCTGTGTAAAGAGGTCCCCACAGAAATGGCAGAAAGAGCTATTAGGGGAAATAAAACCCATGAGGAATATATAGATCTCATTTGAGGATTGATCTCTACCTCCATCTCTCCTTAGCACTGGTTGTTAAAAATCACATGCAAAAAGTCATGGCTCAAAGTCAGGATCTGGAAAGAAGAGAGAAAAATAAAATGTCTGCAAATACCAAAGAATGGCTAATCAGACAGTGCTTTTCTCAAAAGGATATGGGACTGTCTTAAATGAACTGAAGGCAATAAATATTGATGAGTTTTTTCACTAGGAACGTTAATTCATTTAGAAGTTCCATTTCTGTTGTTGTTGTCATTATTTGTTGCTTTGTTTTCCCTAAGTCAGGTATGCATATTGTTCTAGTTTATATCTGAAGTTTCACTAAAGGAAAAAAAAAGGAGCTCTAAACCTCCTGGGATGATATTAATATTACAAACTGAGACTAAAATCCATTGCTCCAAATCCAGCTTTATGAATCACTAATCCTCAAACACACACACACACACACACACACACACACACACACACACACACACAAATACATACACAAACTCACTCATTCTTCCTGAAGAGCATTTGTCTTGAACTGTTTTTCCATTTCATTCTGAATTCATAATTGAAACTCTAGCAAGAGGAGATCTCAAAGCACTGTATAAGTTTGCTCATTTTGGAAAACTTTCAGTCTTAAAAATGCTGTGTTGAAAGGCAGAGCAACTGAAAGAGGAAGAAGACATTTTAAAGGGATGCATAGAAAGACATGATGTAAATAAATTAGAACCAAGGCTTCCACAAAGTACTTGTCAGTGGAAGAAGATCAATCATCATCCACTCCCCCACCTTATTTCTCCCTCCATCCCAGTCACTTTTAATGGATATAGGAACTTTGTCATTGTAGTCTCTCTTAAGGCAGCAGGGAAGTACAATCCTGACAGAAAGTACTGCTACTACTACTACTACCATTACTAACACTACTACCACCATCACCACCACTACTACTACTACTACTACTACTACTACTGCTACCACCACTTATATATAGCCTGATACATGTCAGGTATTGTGCTAAGTGCTTTACAAATATTATCTCTTTTGATCTTCACAACAACCCTAGGAGGTAGCTGCTATTATTCTTACCATTTTATAAAGAAACTGAGGTATACAGTGGTTAGGTGACTTGCCTAGAGGCACAAAGCTATTTTTTTTTTGTTTTTGTTTTTAGGCAGTTGGGGTTAAGTGACTTGCCCAGGGTCACACAGCTAGGAAGTGTCAAGTATTTGGTCTGAGGCTGAATTTGAACTCAGGTCCTCCTGACTTCAGGGCCAGTGCTCTATCCACTGCTCCACCTAGCTGCCCCAGCACAAAGCTATTTAAGTGTATAAATACAGACTTGAATCCAGGACTTCCTGGTACTCTTTTTATCACCCTTCACTGCCTTTTTACTATATTTGTCAGAAGTCAACATCATTCTCTTTTCTCAGATCATGGTCGACCTCAAAACTCAGTTTTCTGGTTCTATGCTGTCCTTTGTCTTCTCTGTTAATAGCAAGTGTCCCTTATGCTGAGAATATTTCAGACAGTCCTAGAGGTTGCTGCTACAGTTAATGCATTCCTTGCCTCCTTTCATACTGTGAAAAGTATCTTCCTAAGGTTTTGTTTTGTTTGTTTTTCTTTACAAACAAGGTAAGATTTCATTATGAGATCTTAAAAAGTCTCCTCTCAGAGTCATGAATATTGACTAATTGAAAACTTTTTTGTTTTCCCCATCTGTAAAGCTCAGAAACATTTTTTAAATTCATACTTAAAAAAATTTCCACTTTTAGCCCTCTAAATTCACATTATAACCTTAACATTGCTCAGTCAAGTCACAGCTCAGTTGTTTAGTTCTTACCTTGGTAACGTTTCCATTTTTCCAAGTTCATCAAACCCATCTGGCTTACTTGCTGCTGGAAAGAAGGAACAATCACATGTCTCTCATCAGATAATATCACATGCCCTTCTCTGCAGAAAGTAGCCTTGACCCATCTTGCGATTGTTTGTCTTCCACTTTGCTGCAGCCTCATCTGAATAGGGATGTGATTACTCACCCCATCTTCAGCATTGTATTTCTCCGTTTTGTCAGCTAAGGACCTGTATCTAGTCTCCTTCCCCCCCCCCTTCCCTCCATAGAGCTGATTTGATTGCAGCCCTTTCTCTGCTGAAGTCAATGGAAATTCCACACTCACAGCAGCTGCTGGGGGCACAGAGCAATGTGAGAAATAGGTCCAGAATATACCAACACATTAGCTACAACATCATCCCAGGGTCATTTTCTCCCTTCAGCTAAGTGTAAGAGGTTACTGAGGTTCGACTGAAGTGATTTCTCCTTGTTGTGTCTGTGTGTGGGTTATGTTTAAAAAAAAGTATGTAGATTTAGCTTTTGTACATTCAGCTTTCTAAAATGTCTGCCCCCCTTACAGTAATGCAGAAAGACTAGCCTTTTCAGAAGAATAGTATCAAAATGGGATTTCCTAATAGTATATAAAAAATTAAAAATGAATGGCAAAGGAGAAGTGTATCGTGGGTAGGAGCAGAATGAAACATATAACCAATGAGGATTTTTCTCACTTTTCCAGCATGCCTCAGGAAGCTGATTACAGAAAAAACCTCCTTCAAAATCCCATCAGCCTTATTATTTCACCTCATCACCACCTCTTGTCCCTGTCATTAAGGATAAGACCATGAACTCTAAAACCTCTATTTAAGGAGAGAACTCAGCTAGAACATCTCCTCATTTCTTACCTGGCTGCTTGACCTTGAGACTTCTCTGACTTTTCTACCAAGCCTGTCAGGCGAGTACCTCCTTCAGTCATCCTTTACCTTTCCTCCTCCTTCTACTGCTTTTCAGCCTCCTTTTGCCTTTTATGTATTGTCTTCCACTATTCGATTTTAAACTCCTTGAAGGTAGGAGCTGTAATTTGGTTCTTTTTGTACACAGTTCCTGGCACATAGTATATGCTTAATAAATGCTTATTGTCTGACTGATTAAAAGATTTCATCAAGGAACTCTATGATAGAAAAAGAAAGTGGGTGGTCACTTGACAAAGATGAGGGTTGACAGACAGCTACAGTGTCTTATTGACACCCTGGAGATGTCAGTAAAAACCAAGGAAGACCTCCAGCATATTAGGTAGATCTCCTATCTTATGGGGATAAGATGGTCAAGAGTTGCAGGAGATAGGCAGAAATAGATAGGTTCTCATCTGCATGGTTGGAGGAAATTCCCAAACTGATGACATCATTGATCCATTTGGAAATTGGAAAATTTGAGTATTTATTCTTTTTAACCATGAAAGTGAGGTAGTAGAGGGAGTAAAGATGAGGAAATTTGTTGAGGGTTACATGGATTGTTAGTGGCAGAGCTGGGAGCTCATCTGAACTCTAATGAACCCTACTAGCTTCATTGTCTCTCCCTTTTACTTCACTCAAACTCAGAGCATGATTCTCACAAGTTGCTATCACCCTTATTCAGAGAAGGCAAAATATTGCTCCCACATAAATAAAATTTTTTTTCCCTTCAGAATACATTTAAAATTGCTATCAGAGAATCATTGGATTTTTAACCAGGAAGGGACTTATATCCAATATTCTATTTTCCAGATGAGGAAACCAAGGATAAGGAGGAGAAGGGATTAATCTAATCTATTTAGTTGATGAAGCTAGGATTAGAATCTAAGTTGTCTCTCTCACACTCCATGCTCTTTTGCACTAACCTTTCTCAAAGTTAGCTCTGGTTTCCTTTGAATGGCTTCCATCTTTCACTGTGTATTGGCTTTTATATTCTCATCTCATCCTCCTCTTACTACTTCTTGTGAAAAATGATTATTAATAACCAATATCTTGGGGAGATTAAGAGCCTCCCCCCACCTTCCTTCCAAAGTCCTGACTTTGTTTAGTTTTTTTGTTTTAATTTTTTTTTCTTCAGAAAAAAAAATTTAAAAAAGAGAAAAAAAACATTACTGATGATGAGATTGCATTGACTTTCCTTATCTTGGTCAGCCCCACTAAAGCTTAATAAGATTGCATTGACTCTCCTTAAGCTGGTCTGCCCCCACCCAAGTTTGAAAGAAATTTAGTCTAAACTAGGGAAGCCCATTGTGTTCTACTTAAGCTTGGGTGGAGATAAGATTCTTTTGTCTAGATGGCCAAAGGCTGGGAGTGGTCTGGTATAACTGGGAGTGGTCTGATATAGCTGGGAGTACTCTGTTCTGGGGTGAAATGATGATGGAGGGACATCAGCTCCTTTTGGAAGGATATATAAACTGTGTAGCCTGACCCCAAAAGTAAGCTCTGTTTTGCCTGTCAGCTTTGAGAGAAATAAGAAATAAATGCTCATGTAGCCTAATTCTGTTTGTCTTTCTTAGACCTAACTCTGGAGGTTAACACGCTTAGCCAAAGGACCTGGTCAGAACAAATAAATTATAATCCTTTGGAAATAATCAGCAGATTTTTTTCTTCCCTCTTAATGTTTTAATTAGACACTAATGTTTTGTGTTAATCTTTTTAGATGTTTATATTAGAGCATATATTTTGAAGGGTGAGCAGCACATCATTTATAGTGAATGGTGAATGGCAGCCTTGTGTCTCTTATTACTCATGAGTGCCATCTGATAAGCCCCCATTATTCATGAGTTCCCAATTACCAATTAATCTTTTCTCATTATTTAACCAAGTAATATCAATTAGTTTTTATGAGGGGATATTTACTGTGAAGATACAGTAAGAATTGAAGTACAAAAACCTCTGGAATGAAGAGTTCATTACCTTTCAGAGAATTGGTCACTGGGAGACTGGGCTCAATCTTAAACTAGTGACTACCAAATAGCCACCATCAACTTAACTTCTTAATCAGGTATAACTGATGAAAAAGTTTCTCCCTTTCTTTGAAGATGTTAAAAGCTATGTAGGATGATGGTCTAGTCACTGTCAGATCAAGCAGGTTGCTCATTAGGACTAGATTCTCACCTCACTTGACTGCTATGGCTTTTGCCAGGCTCTGTTATGGACTTCCTCTGCTAGACCTCAAATAACCTTTTGAAGTTCACAATGTAGTAATTTGTTCTATTCCATCCCCAGCACTCATTCACCGAAGATCAAGAAACAAATATACACAATAGAGATAAAAACAGAGGTAGCACCATGAATCCAAGACCACATTTTGGTCAAGTAAGGAGAATAGACAACTGGTAGTAAGTAGCAGGCCACTAAGACCACTATTAGTACATCTCCTCATGCATCCATGGCACTTACAGCATTTCTTTTTCCTCCTTATTTGAAAGTCACCAGAAAAGATAGAATCCTATCATTCAAGCCTTTTGTACGTATACTCAGCTTCAGCTCAGTAGGTCAGTTAAAAGACTTTTCATCACCATGTAAGAAACTGATAGGAAAAGGTTAAGAGTTCCTTTGTGTTTTCTGAAATAGAGGGAAGGGATCTCGTATTATGCATTCCTGGAAGAAGGCTCATCAGGAATCTCTGTGGTGGATTTCCACAGGCAGAGTATGCATGCTCTTACCAGACTTCTTCTTTCAGTCCCCACCATTACCCAAAGGTATGTGTGGGAACTTCCTGACCACTAGTTACACAAAAAGTGGAATGGGATTTCTGTGGAGGGTTCTCCTTCACTAGAAATCTTAAAGTAAAAGCTGAGGGACCATTTTTCAGAGATGTTGTAGAAAGGAAACTTGTTCAGCTATGAGATAGACCACATCAATGATTCTCAAAGTGTGGGATGCTTGTGGGTTCCAAAGACTCTTGTAGGGAATCTACAAGGTCAAAAACATTTTTGCAATAATACTGAGATTTTAATTTTAATACAGTAAATGTCAAAACCTATAATCCACATGAAGAAGTTTTCATTGGGGGGGCCTCAATAACTTTTTAAGAGTGTAAAGGGGTCCTGAGACCAAAACATTTGAGAAACACTGAACTAGATGGTCTCAGAGTTCCTTTCCAACTCTTAATTCTATACATATCACAGTTTAATTGATTTGTTGTTCAAATCGCTTTTCACTTCAACTCATCCTTTAAAAAGCTATCAAAATTATGTTCTTAAAGCATAGATCTAATGAATTCATCACTCTCTTACCCCTTCCTGATACTCAGTAGACTCCAGTGGCTGCCTATTACTTGGAATAGTGTTTGCCATTTAAAGCTCTTTACGACCTAGCCCTTCCAAGAAAAAAAATCTCCAAACTTCTTAAATTTTGCTCCCTTTTATAAACTCTATGATCTAGATATACTGACCTACTTTCTATTTTTCACACATGATGCTTTTGTTCTACACATGATGCATGATCTATCTCTCATCTCTGTGCTTTTGCATTCATTATCTATCATAACTGGGATGCTCACCCTCCTCAACATCTTTTAAAATCTCTGGGTTCCTTAAAGATTCAGCTCAAATATTGCATTCTGCAGGTCTTTCCCAGGATCCCCAGTTGTTAAAACATTCTCCCCTAAAGCTACCTTCCATTTTCTTGTATGTATATATGTGTGTATGTGTATACTTTAGTGTGTATCTCTCCCTTTCTTTTTCTCTCTTGTTTTTCTCCTCCATTTAATTTTCATGGTAGAGGGAATGTTTTTGCCCATGCTTGTAGCCCCAGTGTTTAGGACAATGCTTAGCAAATACTGTTTTAAACACTTAATAAGTGTTCACTAATTGTTTGTGGTGGCATGGCAAGCATCGAATTTGGAGTCAGAAGATAATAGTTCAAATATTGCATCTGCCACTTACTACCCATGTGACCTTAGGCAAATCACTTAACCTTTCTGTACCTGTTTCCTCATTTAAAAAGTGAGGACAGTGTGCAATGATCTCTGAGTCCCTTTCATCTCTAGATCTATGATATTATCATCTATCATTTATAATTTGCTGTTGAAAAGCATTGCTACATTCTTTTTGAATTCTTTTTTTAAAAATTTATTTATAGTTTTCAACATTCTTTTCCATAAGATTTTGAGTTCTAAATTTTCTCTCCATCTCATCCCCTTCTCCCCACCCCAAGATAGCATGCATTATGAATACCCCTTCCCCTAAAATGTCCATCCTTCTATCTCCCCACACCCTTCTCTTATCCTCTTCCCCTTCAATTTTCCTGTAGGGCAAGATAGATTTCTGTACCCCATTGCCTGTATATCTTATTTCCAAGTTCATGTGAAAACAATTTTTTAACATTTATTTTTAAAGCTTTGGGTTCCAAATTTTCTCCCTTCCTCCTTTCCCACCCACCCTCGTTGAGAAGTCAAGCAACTCAACACAGGTTATACATGTGTAGTCTTGCAAAACACTTCCATAGTCACGTTGTGAAAAACTAAGTATATTTCCCTTCATCCTATTCCGCCCCCCCATTTATTTTATTCTCTTTTGACCCTGTCCCTCCTCAGAAGTGTTTGCTTCTGATTACCCCCTCCCCTAATCTGCCCTCCCTTCTATCATCCTGCTGTTCTCTTGTCCCCTTCCTCCTCTATTTTCCTATAGGGTAAGATAGAATTCCATACCCAACTGAGTGCGTATATTATTCCCTCCTTAAGCAAACTCCAATGAGAATAATATTCTTTCATTCCCTCTCACCTTCCTCCATTTCTCCTCCCCTGTAAAAGTCTTTTCTTTTCTGTTTTATGTAAGATAATTTATCCCATTCTACTTCTCCCTTTCTCTTTCTCCCAGTATAATCCTCTCTCACCTCTTAATTTTATTTTCCAGATATCACCACTTCATCTTCAACTCATCCTGTGCACTCTATCTATCTATCTATCTATCTATCTATCTGTCTATCTATACATACATATAATTTTTTTCCTTCAACTACCCTAATACTGACAAAGGTCTCATGAGTTACAAATATCATCTCTCCATGCAGGAATGTAAACAGTTCAACTTTAATAAGTCCCTTATGATTTCTCTTTCCTGTTTACCTCTTCATGCCTCTCTTGAATCTTGTATTTGAAAGTCAAATTTTCTATTTTAGCTCTGGTCTTTACATGGAGAATGCTAGAAAGTCCTCTATTTCACTGACTGTTCATTTTTCCCTGAAGGATTATATTCAGTTTTGCTGGGTAGGTGCTATCACTTTTGACCTCTGGAATATTATAGTCCAAGCCCTCCAGTCCCTTAACGTTGAAGATGCTAAATCTTGTGTTATACTAATTGTGGCTCCAGGATACCTGAATTGTTTCTTTCTGGATGCTTGCAATTTTTTCTTCTTGACCTGGAAACTCTGGAATTTGGCTACAATATTCCTAGGAGTTTTCCTTTGGGGATGTCTTTCAGAAGGTGATTGGTGGAGTCTTTCAATTTATATTTTGCCCTCTGGTTCAAGAATATCAGGGCAGTTTTCCTTGATAATCTCTTGAAAGATGATGTCTAGGCTCTTTTTTTGATCATGGCTTTTAGATAGTCCAATAATTTTTAAATTCTCTCTCCTGGATCTATTTTCCAGGTCAGTTATTTTTCCAATGAGATATTACACATTGTTTTCTATTTTTTCATTATTTTGGTTTTGTTTTACACTGTCTTGTTTTCTCATAAAGTCACTAGCTTCCAATTGGTCCACTCTAATTTCTAAGGAAGTATTTTCCACAGTAAGCTTTTGGACTTCCTTTTCCATTTGGTGAATTTTGCTTTTTAAGGCGTTCTTCTCCTCATTGGCTTTTTGGACCTCTTTTGTCATTTGGGTTAGGCTATTTTTTAAGGTGTTTTTTTTTCTTCAGCATTTTTTTGGTTTCTTTTAGCAAGCTTGTTTTTCATGATATTCTTGTATCATTCTCATTTCTCTTCCCATTTTTTTCTCTACTTCTCTTACTTGCTTCTCAAAATCCTTTTTGAGCTCTTCCATGGCATGGAACCAATTCATATTTTTCTTGGAGGCTTTAGATGTAGGAGTTTTGACTTTGTTGCCTTTTTCTAGTTGTATGTTTTGATCTTCTTTGTCACCAAAGAAAGATTCTATGGTCTGACTTTTTTTGTACCATTTGCTCATGATCAGAGCCAATTACTTGAGTTGTACACTCTTTTTCAGGTAGGGGTCTGCTTCCAGTGTGGTGAATGTACTGTCCCAAGTTTCAGGGGTTTTATGCAGCTGTTTTCAGAGATACTTCTAGCAACCTGTAAATTTTCAGGTCTTCAGAGGTGGTAAGATCAGGGGCAAGGTGTTTACTCCTGTCCTGGCCTGTGCTCAGGACTATGCATGACCACAAGCACTCTTTTCTGCCTTGGAACTATGAGGAGGATTGCCTCTTACTGCCACTACAAGCTCCACCATGCCAGTCCTCCTCCTCGCCCCATGACCACCACCTAGAACTGTGACCCAGATCCAAGCTCAGGCAAAGCAAGAGCACCAGCAAAGAGATCCCTGCAATCTCCCTCTGATCCTCCACTTGATCCCCCCTCAGTCTGTGAGCCCACAGCTCGAGAAGCAGTTGTCGCCCCGGGGCTGCTCTGGGACAGGGCTGGGACAGAGCTTCTCTCTCACTGGATCCGACAGACTTTTCTTACTGACCTTCTAAGTTCTCTTTGGTGTTTGTAGGTTGAGAAGTCTGGAAAACACCACAGCTGCCCATGATTCAGTCCTCTGAGGCCTGCTCCAGCTTCACTGAGGCCTGTTTTGCCTACACTTCCATGCTAAACTGCATTCCTTTCCCAGCCCAGCATGATAGACCTTTCCTATTAACCATGTAGGTTGTCTTGGGCCGGAAATTTGTTTCGCTCTGTCTTTTTGTGGGTTCTGCTGCATTAGAATTTGTTTAGATCCATTTTTCACAGGTATTTGGAGGGGTTTGGGGAATTGTTCAAGCAAGTCACTACTTTTACTCTGTCAGCTTGGTTCCCTGCCATCCTTTTTGAGTTTTTACCCACCCTTTTAATCACTTCTGTATTTTATTAATGAAGCCTATAGTAGTTTGGACTCTAACAAAGAAATCTAATATTGGCTTTCTTAGGTTGTTGCAATGTTCACTGGTTACCTAGAACATATCCTATTTCCATGTGTGTTTCTTGTCTGCCCTATTAGAATATAAACTCCTTGAGGAAAGGGGTTTGCATTTTTTACAGGCATACTTTGACTAACATCACTAATTGGTTCCAGGAAAGCATGATTTTAGGTAAAAGAAAATTGCAGGGCAAGAGTTTGTTTTAGAACAGAACTGGTCAGACTAAAGGTAAGATGGAGCCATTGAAGTAGGCAGTACTGAGCTGGTGATAAAACTGATATACAGAGGGACAGATTACAGAGTAAGAATAAGAGCCTCCTAGGCAAGGATTCTGCCCATGCTGCAGCACAATATGGGGATATTTTGGTGATATTATTGGAGAAAAAAAGAAACAAGTAAAACCATATAGTCATGGGACCATGAGGCATTTTCGAAAAACCAAGTTATCATAAGGTGTGACTCATAGTGGTTACTTAATGGAGACATGGTTGAATGTAGAACTGATAAGTCAGAATTGAAAATTTCTTCTTCCTAACTGATATATACCACCATTCAAGGGAATGAATGGCCCAGCCAAGGAAAATCACTTGTATTCATCAGCTTTGGCAATGTAAAAATGCCCCCTACCTCCAGATTGCTCTGTTGCCTTCATTTTAGTGTGTCGATCCTGCTTTTCTGGCTGAGTCAACATGTGAACCTCATTTTGCTGGATTTGTTAAAAATACAATTAAAATGTTGTATAAGGGATCAGGCCAAATTGGCCAGAATCCTAGAACCCACTCTCAGTAAAACCTCAAGGAATATCCAGTACATAGAAAAGGTTTGCCCTCTGGGATTCCCTCCCACTTGCTTTAACCTGATAGTTTGCTCATCCTATTATGAAATTCCTCAGAGGAGTGAAACAGTAGCTTGCCTCATTAAGACTCATCATTTACAAGATGTTGACAAACGTTGGCATTCATCCTGTTATCATAATAAATGTGAGAAAATGACCATTTGGCAATTGATTGTTCCATGCAAAAGCAGGTTGTGCTATACAAGCTTGGAAGAGAATGAAGATGATTTGTTGGTATCTCTCAACAGTATCATTAAATGCCACATGTATTTGTTGGAATCAATTCATTTGGGAGAAAGAAATCACTTTTTAATTCTAGGCCCACCAAGAAAAAAAATTCTCCTATTGGGAAATAGCTAAAGACACATTAAGACTAAAGAATAGAGCAATGGCTTTTTTTCTTTTTCAAATAGGTGTGTGTGAGCCCACATGCATGCATGTGTGTGTGTATGCATCTCCCTCTAGGCAAAACTTTAAAATTGTTCTTCTTTTATTGTTTTACTTTTTATGCTATTTCCTACCATATACAAGTCATTTTTAACGTTATACATTATATTCTGTGTATTGTGTGTAAAGAACAACAAATAATAGCAATGTGAAAACAAGGTAATCAAAGAGAAGCAAAACAGAATTCCAAATCCCAAGATGCGATTTTTTTTGTTTTGGCTAGGCAATGGGGTTAAGTGATTTGGCCCAGGTCACACAGGTAGTAAGTGTTATGTGTCTAAGGCCAGATTTGAACTCAGGTCCTCCTGAATCCAGGGCTGGTGCTCTATCCACTGCACCACCTACCTGCCCCTGCAAGATGTAATTTTAAATAAAGTTTGTTTTAATCTTTTCCCTGTATGAAGAGTAATGAGAATGATGAATGGACCAGCAATCTTGTTATCCAAGTGTAACAGAGTATTTGTATGTATTTTTGACTAGCTGATGGGTAGGGGTAGGGTCTGAGGTTTCACCAGAAATTCTGGGATTTGTAGTGCCACAGAGAAAAAATTTCTCTTCCAGCATTAAGGAGACTGGACTATTGTGCAGGTTAAAGCAAGTAGAAGGGTTTGAACACAAACTTCTCCCCACAATCTCTCTCTCTCTCTCTCTCTCTCTCTCTCTCTCTCTCTCTCTCTCTCTCTCTCTCTCTCTCTCTCTCTCTCTGCCTCTTTCTTTTTCTCTCTCCTCAGTGACAACTCAGGCCTTTATTCTACCTATGGGAGAGTCAAATACCTTACTTTCACAAGGATAACTTGAAGAGAGGGACTGGCAATGTTTGGCATGGAGAAAAGAAGACTAAGGATAGGTAGTGGGAGAGGTGGAAAAGGGTCATGATAGTTGTCTTTAGGTATTAAATGAAGGTGTGGTAGATACCAGGCATTATGGAGATCTGAAAAATAACAATTAAAAAAAACCAGGAAAAATGGAAATAGGAAATGCTGTTGCTTTATTTATTTTACAAATTGCTAGTTGTATCAAGTCCCAGAATATTGCAGAACCTCATACATGGGTTTAAAGAAAAATTTGACCAATTTTCTTAACATGGAAAAAAAAATTAGTTAATGAAGAAAGTCTGTTGTACCTTAGTACAATGAATATGGAGGATTTATAAGAAAACATGCACAAAAACTGCACAAGAGAGGTGTGATTTGTGCTATTGGATAGAATACTCACATAAATGACATGAAAGAGTCATCAAAGTATAGAACTATTACTCAAATATGCTATAATCTCTTTCTTTCGTGTTTTTTAAATGAATTTATTTTGTAAATTAGTGTTGCCATTGAAAAGAAGATCAATTGTATGCCAAGCTTAGGATTTGCTACATGTTTTGACCCCCTCACTGAGCTAAGCAATTTTTTAACTAGTTAAAATTCTCCTGGAAGTGAGGCTAATGAAAGTCAATGTCTTTATTTTTGTCTATTTCCCACTTATCAGAGTCAGGTTTTATAAACAATTTGGGTAGAATCTACTATAATAATTTTTAGAATCTTCTAACAGTTATCCAATCATTTAATTTTGAATTGATTTTGACCTTCACATACAGCTTATTTTGAAATGGTTCCCATGGCAGTAAATGGCATTTTCCTGTCCATTAAGATTAATCAATTCTGCTTTTATGATGTTGTCAGTACACCTGACATTTTCAGACTTTTTAAACGAAAAAGTGTCCATGACATATGGGGATACATAGGCAGAATAAATAGCAACTAGGTTTTTACTTTTTTCAGTTCTTGATCCTAAATAATCTTTTCTAATATAGATTTGTCCTCTGTCTAATCAGCTTTATTTTGGAGTCAGAGATTATCAAAGTAAATATTGCTTTTAGTTTAAAGAATATTGTCAAGTTTTATAGAATTAGTATATTTAAAACTCTGTAAGAAATATTTATTTACATGTAAGCTGTGAATTGTGTTTGTGGTGATCTATTCACATGTATTCATCTTAATTGTACCAGGCTAGATGACCAAGTATACCATGAAATGATAGTCATTATTGCTTTTAGAAATATCATGAAGAAGAGCAAAAACTCTTCCAGTTCCACTATTTGACTGTCTGAAGGCCATGTTTCCATTTAGTTACGACTTCGTTTTTCATTTTTAGGGAGAATATCACTCTACTGGAGGGGTTATTGACTGTTTTTTGTAGTCATGGATTCTTCTGGCAATCTCTTAAAGTCTCTTTCCTTTTTCTGATGATAATGTTTTAAAATTCATTAAAAATGCATCAAATTACAAAGGAAAACAATTAGACTGAAATGCAGTTACATATATACATACATATGTGTGCATATATACTCCTGTGCATACATATACACGTGTGTGTATGTGTATGTGTGTCTCTGTGTGTAAATACACCCCCTACCCACACAAACACAGTTATCCCTTCCACATCATGGGGGTTAGAGGCACAGTGCCCCCATGATCTGGAACATCCATGTAAAATTTTTTGGCTCTCCTTTCATACCAGAGAAGAAGCCTGAACTATTATGGTATTAAAAGAAGAAATATATTGATATTATACAATACTATAAACATATTTTATTCATACTTGAATTTCTAAAGTTTTTCTTTGTCTTCTGCAGCTTCCAGAAAACTTGCCCAAAATTTCCATTTAATTTCTTATGCTGACCCACAATATATGGAAACTGTAATGGGCAAAGTTGTGATGCAGAAAGGATAACTGTGTGGGAGGATAGATAGATAGATAGATAGATAGATAGACAGACAGACAGATATAAATAGATATAGATAAATACACATATAGATATATACATATATAGATATACACACACGTACATATAGAGATATACACACACATACTTATATAGATACACACGCACACACACATATATGCCTGTGTGTGTGCGTGTATTTTTTTTTTAATCAGACCCAGGCTGAAAATCCCTGCTCTTATGGTAAATTCACTCATCAGCAATGGGGGTGGGGCAGAGATTATATATTTGTATCATTAGTAGGGAAATTAATATTTTTAGTTGAGACTCTGCAACCATCACTGTGAAATGAAAAGCAAGCAAGCAAGATAGGACTGAAGATCACTTCAGATTTTTTAGCCATTTCTTGGGTCACTGTGGTCCCAAAATGCATCACCTAATGGCCAGCCTTCTTAGTCTTTGGACAACAGACATATTTTATCATTGGACTAATTCACAGTTCTTCATATAATTTCTGAAAATTGACACACAACCTTTGAAAAGTGAGGCTCCAGTAATGCCTTAGAGAAAGTCTTTGGTAGAGAGAGCCAAATCCAAAAGAGATAAAATTGAAAGGCATAGAAGTAATACCTTTTAATCAAGTTCAAAGGTGAACTACATAAGACGAAAATATGGCAGCATCATGGTTAATAACACTTCATATAAAAAATTTATGGATGTGTTCTTACAAACTCAGTATGAGTCAAGTGCATGATATAAAGGCAAAAGTAATCATAATATGCTTATATGTATAAATAATATATATACACAATTAATGTGTTTATATACATACATATGTATATACATATACATATATCTCCTAACCCTTCATTTTGCAGGAGATTTCAGTAAGAACATCATTCTACCAATACAGATTGACATTTTCTCCGACATGTATGTGCATCGCAGGTGGGATTTGAAAAAAAAAAGTCTTTCAATTCACCATTCTGCTGCCTTAGACCTCTGGATTCTGATTCACTAACAATCACCATCCCTCTTACTTTCATGACTGAAGTGTACTTACTTGGTCACCATTCCCTTGTACTGTTGTCTTCTCCTATTAGGATGTCAGCTCCTTGAGGAGAGGGGCTTTTTTAGTTTTTAAATTTCTATCCCTACCTTATATAGTAAGCACTCAATACATATTTTCTTGCTTATCTTGCTTATTCATTCTTCCATCTATCTATGTTAAAAAGTAGGGTCGTCACATTCTTGTTGTACTTTGCTTTAGTCAGAACACATCTAATGTGTTATATCTACTTCTTTGACTATCATATTGATCCAGATGTCGATAATCTGGAGTGAATCCAGAGAAGAACAATCGGGTGAGGAGAATGAAGATTATGCAATATCGAGAAGTAGGAATGGTTAACTTGTGTTTGTTGCGGTCGAGTTTTTCCAGTCATATCTGACTCTTCATAAACCCATTTGAGGTGTTCTTGGCAAAGATACTGGAGTAATTTGCCATTTCTCTCTCCATTTTACAGATGAGAAAACGGAGGCAAATAGGGTTAAGTGACTTGCGTAGGGTCACATAGCTAGTAAATGTCAGAGGCCAGATTTGAACTCAGGAAGATGAATCTTTCTTACTCGAGGCCCAGCACTCTGTCCATTGTGCCACCTACCTGCCATCGTTTGGACCTTACACTAAAGATTTGGTCGTAGACAGTGGATAACTGTAGACAGTGATAACTGGTTGTTTTCATACATGAAAGATTTTCAAATGGAGTAGGAATCAAGCTTATTTTTGGCATTAGAAATCAGATATTGGGGCAGCTTAGGTGGCACAGTGGATAGAGCACTGGCCCTGAAGTCAGGAGGACCTGAGTTCAAATCTGGCCTCCGACCCCCTGGGCAAGTCACTTAACCCCAATTGCCTAAAAAAAAATTAAATTAAAAAAAAAGAAATTCGATATTAGAGAAATGGATAAGAGTTATAGAGAAGTATAATTCAACTTTGTACAAAAACATGCTTCCTAACAATTACAACTGTCCCAAATGTAATGTTATCTTAAGTTCTAATGAATTATACATTATTAAATGTCTTTATGTAAATGATATGCATTCACATTTCAGGGCTGCCTTAGTAGTAGTAGTAGTAGTGGTGGTTCTGGTGGTGGTGATGATGATGATGATGATGTGATAATGATGATGATATTTAGCATTAATATATTGCCTTAATGTTTCTAAAACTCTTTAAAAATATCATCCCATTTGATCCTTAATGCTGGGGTTAGGTATTATTTTTATTACCATTTATAGTTGCAAAATAATAGATAAAGAGATTAAGTGCTTCACTAAGGCAGGATCCAAGCTCAGGTTTTCCTTACTCCAAGTCTAGCATTCTGTGTCTTTCATCTTGATTAAACTAGATGACCTTTGAAGTAATTTTCAACTCTGAGATTATGAGATTCCAGTTATTTCATTGGTGTTTTGGGTTCCTCTGTGGCTCTCCTGAAGTAACTTTGAGGCTTCTGGACTAAGTGAATAAATACATTGTCTTAAGAGTTTACTATAGGTGGAACTTTAGATAGAGCACAGGAGTCAGAAAGACAGGAGCTCAAATATGATTCCAGATACTTATTAGCTGTGTGACCCTGGGCAAGTCACTTAACCCATGCCTTCATAAAACTGGAGAAAGAAATAGCAAACCACTCCAGTATCTTTGCCAAGAAAACTCCATAGACAGTTGGTCCATGGGCTCATGAAGAGTTGGACCACTACTGAACCAATTGAACAACTGTAAATGTGTTAAGTACTATGCTAAAACTAGGGATACAAATAAAGAATCAGATCATCTGTACACTCAAGCATCTTCCATTTTACTTATTTTCAATTAAATGTTTTATTGAAAAATTGAAGATCAATAAAACCACCTAACTGTATTTAATAACTCTGTTAATTTCAAAATAAATATCTTATTCTATCTAAAAATTTATTCTTATTTAAATTTATTTAAATTTTTAATTAATTAATTAAATTTAAAAGTTATTTAAATCCAAATACAATTCTATTCTATGTTAGTATTTTGGGAAGTTAAAACTGTGATCACTATATGTACATATTGTCTACTCTGAAGAACATAAACTCCCTGAAGACAACTGTTTCACTTTTGTCTTTGTATCTCTAGCATCTAGCATAGTGCCTGGAATATTATAGGAACTTTAGAATGCTTGTGGATTGATTAATTAATAGCATTACATTCCACCCCAAGAACACCTGAAAAATGTAGATAAGCATAACTTGTTCACATAGAGATAATTCTAAAGATAATTTTCTTTTTGGCATTTTCCTCACTATTTATGTAGGTCTCTTTCTTTCTTTCTTTCTTTCTTTCTTTCTTTCTTTCTTTCTTTTTTTCATTTTAGAAACAAATTTTAAATAAATTTTGGTGGTAATAAGAAATAGTAGAAATTGCATTTCTAAGGGCACTGTGAAACACAGATCTGTTACCTGAAAAATAGAGCCTTTAGGTTTCATATGGTGAAATGACCCTGTACTATTCTGAAGGTATTTATGAAAAGTGTGTGAATATCTGGGAACCTGATGTATTCTGTATTGCCTCCATTTTATTTATACCCAATGCTAATAAATCATCCCTCAATTTCATTTCATTGCTTATTGCTTAGAAATCCAGAGCTTTATTTCCAGCATCTTCAAATAAAAGATAGTAGCAACAGGATTATATAAGACAACTGGAACAAAGGAACAATGGCTTAAATCATCATGGAAAGTAATTTTCTTGGTTTATCCATAGGAAAAGTAAGTTGGTCCTCATGGTGAACCCATTGCACAAGAATATTTAAGGCCATTTCTTTCTAAAATAGTTTTTAATACTATTGGGACTTCATATTTTAAGGTGAAGCTCGTTGTGTAACCATAGCATGAAGAAGTAATACATATTCCATGAAAATTCTAAAAGAAATTCAACAATGCATTATATTATATCATTATGTTATATTATAACTATTTTCTCAAAATTATATTACAAATGGAAATAAGAATAAGAAGGTTTAGTTTGCAGGAGGCTGGAATAATTATAGGACACTTCAGTGAATGAAATTTTAGCAAAGCTGAGTTCTAATAGTTTAGGGTGGTCTCTATTAAATATAAGAAAATCCAGTTAATTAATTAGCCCTCAGTGTTAAATGAGTTTTTTAAGCCTGAGAGACAAGGGGAATGTGGGATTTGTGGTGACATGACAGTGAACATTTAATGATGTTGAACCCAAAGTGACTGTTAATACAGGCTACCTTGGAGCTGGAAGTACAGTGATAGAGGGGGAGAAAAGGCAAATGCAATACCAACATTTAATAGGAGAGGATAAGTGTTAGTTTACTGTTGCCATCTGAATGATTCTTCTTGTTTTTTTCTAGTCCTCAAATCATAACAAATCCTTGATTTCTTATCACTACAAGGTACCTTCCCAAAGAAGAAGATAAATAGGGACATGAAAAGAATTGAACAAAATAATATTTTCATGCTTGTTGAATGTATAACTTATATTAGATTTTCTGATGCCATCATTTCTATTACTGTGCCAATTCTGGGAAAATGAGACTAATAGCTAACATCTAAATAATGCTTCAATGTTTGCAAAGCACTATATAATCAATCAGTCAAATGCTATCTCATTTGATCCTCACAAGAAACTTGTGATACAGTCACTACTACTATCTCCTTTTTACAGATGAGAAAACTGAGGCTGAGAGAGGTTAAGTGACTTATGGTCACATAGTGTGTCTGAGAAGGGATTTAAACTCCGATTTTTGTTATTTTAAGTACAGCTTTCTATCTACTGTACCACCTAGCTATCTTATATAGTTGTACACATATAGATTAAAAGGCAAGACATTTCAAATATGATATTTGGGTATGCCTTTCTACTATAGGGGGAGATATTAAAAATGCCTTTGTAATATTATTTTCATCATTTTATTTTTCCAGTTATCAAAAGCAGGGAAATAGCTGCACCACTTGGCATAGTCCTGTGAATTTAAAACAATAGTAATTTTATGTAATTCTAATACACCACTAGAATTTGGTGCTTTAATTACCACTATGGATAAGACTATTAAGTTTTTTAGCCTATTCTTTACAAATGAAATAGATTCAAGAAGTTGTATAAACTACAACTTTAATATGGAATTTAACTTTTTTTCTAGGGCTATTTTAATTTGCAGCATTCACCAATATGCTAATCAGTGAGTGTATCTCACAGGGTATTCATGCTACAGATTGAAATCAAGATACATTGGTAAGGAGCAGCCAGGTAGAGCAGTAGATACAGCTCTGACCTTGGAGTCAGGAGAATCTGACACTTGACACTTACCAGCTGTGTGACCCTGGGCAAGTCTAACCTCAATTGCCTGAGGAAAAAAACAAAGGTATGTTGCCAAGTCCATGTTCACTTGCGTTTCATTTTATTTTGATTCAGTTGTTTCAAATCAGCTCATATTAGATAACCTAATAGCAAAATATTAACTGAACACCAATATATGAAAAGCAAACATACCATTTCAGTGCTCTCCTAAGCAGCCTTGTGTTATCTTGACTGCAAAGGTTCTATTTCTGCTTCTCAGGAGAGGAAGGGTGTGTGTGTGTGTGTGTGTGTGTGTGTGTGTAGATCCCCAATTTCTTCAGTCAATGACAGTATGCTAGGGGAGAAATACCAGTGAGCATGAAAAAAGGAGACCTGGGTTTGTATCTTGACTCTACCACTTACAAGCTGTGTGATCATGGTCAAGATACTTGAGCATTCTAGTCCTAATTTTCTTAATCTTTAATAAAGTGTTAATGTTTTCTCAAGATCATCTATCAAGTAGCCGAGCTTGAATTTGAACTTTCCCCCCCCACTGGTAGTACTTTTTCTACTACAACAAGAAAGTTTGTGGGCACTAGAGACCTGAGGTATAAGCAGTGATCCTTTACCCTCATTGTGTCAGCTTAGGAAACACTTGTATACAATCATCATCCCTGCAGTTCTATCCTGTCATCTGCTTTCCCCTTAGCCCAGGCTAATCAGTTCAATACTCCTTGAAATTTATCCAAGTCCTTAGATTACAGTCTTAACTTTAGGAAAAACCACTGCAACTAAGATTCCACATTCAGCGTGCACTAATCTTGGGTTTGTCTTGAAGTTGTAATCCTGAGTATTCCTAATCCATTCCATTCATTGTTGTTGCAGGATGGATTATAAAAAAAAATTCTCAAGTGTCTACCTTTCCTTCAATCTTCATTCTGAGTGTCTGAATTATCTCTTCCAGAGTGCCAACAAAGCACAATGAAGGTAAGTGTAGGCATAGACAAAAATACAGTAGACTGCAATCGAAAACTTTGGTTTCTATTTCCAGGCTCCCCTCTTCTTCATGCTAATCTTTTGTAACAGAGCTAGTTGATTGTGGGGAGAGGAAATGACAAGGGATGAACCTTTTGAGATGATAACCTGTCAGCCTTTTAATCAAGAAGGATCTCTCCCTTAGCAAGCATGAAGATTAAACAGACTAATGAATCAATGTTTTAGAGTATCTGCTCCTGGGAGATGACATTCAAGTCCCCTCACCAGTGGTCAGGTCAGGAAATATTCTTTCCTGTCAGCTAGCAAGAGTACCATTGTGGTGGTGAAGTTTCCTTCTCTATGAAAAATTAGGAGACTCTGCCAAAGCAAATGTCTCTCCCTGGAGTGCATTATTTCTTCACCAGGCTCTGAAAAGAAGGCCCTATTTCAACAACCAATGCTTCATTCAGTAAAGTGTTTAAAGGCATATGCATATACATGTGTCTACTTTATATCTGGCAGTCAATTTTCTGTTTTTATCCTCCAACTTTGTTTTAATGGAGAAAATTGTATTCCACTTATCCAAATGTCCTCATAAAAAGGTTGCATTCAAGTAGTTGCTGTCTTCAGAGCTTCTCAGAAATACCTTGATCTGTCAACATTCAGTACATATGAATGAGAATTTTAAGACTCTTAAATCTTAAAGCTTCTAAGAGTGAGCTTTGACTCATGCTCCTGCTCACCTCACGTTTAGATTATCAGATTGATCATCATTTTGAATGTGGTTCTTTTGAAGCTGTTAATTTTTTTTTAGACATTGATCCCCCATATACGGGGAGGTATAAACTCAGAATTTAATTTTTTTCTTCTTCACAGCCAACAATATTCTAGAAAAAAAGCAAAAACAAAAACAGCAAGTATATAAAAGGCTCACTGAAGTTACAAAACCAGATATTAGATTTGGCTCTAAAATGAATCACAATGACGATGCATATCTTAATGAATAGGAGCCATGAATTTCCTTTAATTAAACAATTCATTGTTTTAATTAGGCAAACTTCATTTTGCTTCATCACTGCTTTTTCAGCATGAACAACTTTTGTCTCCCATATTCATGGGTTTCCTGCTGCCTCCATGGTGACATTTTGCAAGCAAATAGTGGCAAGCAGCAAGTGCACATCATTTATGTCTAATACAATATTAGTACCTGATCTTGGACTCATTAAATGATGAAGCTTGTCATCTTTGACTTGCTGCTATTTAGCATTGCAGACCTGTCTCTAATAGCTCTCTAATACACGTTGCCAGCTGAAACAGTGGTGAGTAGAGATGCGGTTAAATAAATATTGGTTCAGTGTGGAAAAGCCAAATGTTTTCTTCCTGGAACCAAATTCTGCAGTGTTTCCAGATTACAACCATTGATCTAAGTGGGTGATTGTCAAGAAATGCATCATACTCCCACACATTATAGAAAGGAGAATGCAAAACCATAGGGGAAGTAGTTTTCAAAGTTAGTTTTTCTAGGGGTTAACTTTCAGTATTCACTCTGCTTATGAACTAAATCAGATTTTGCTCACCACAAGCTAGATATCTTCATCTTCCTGTTTGATTTTTTTTTTGTCTGGATTGGTACAGAACTTTTATCCATCTTCTGTGTGGGCATGATTCAACTCATTGAGTGGATAGTTCTTTGCACAGAACTGTAGTAAATCCTTCTGGGGATGTATAGGCAGAAGAAGGCGTGACCTTTTCCCCTTGAGATGATAGTCAGATCAAAGAATTATAGAATTATAAAGGCATCATGGTATAGTAGAATGAATGCCAAAGTTGTAATCACAGGAGCTGAGTTCAAATCCTGGTTCTGCTGCTTGTAACTTGCGAGACCTTGTGCAAGTCACTGATCCTCTTTATTCCTTAAGTTTCCTCAACTGTAAAATGGGGAAAAGATTAGATTAGATGACCTCTAAAGCTTTTTTCAACTCTAAATCAAGGATACTATGATTAATAGTGGGAAGGAATGAACTTAGAGGGCATCCAGTCTAATCTTTTTATTTTGCACCTAGGGAAACTGAGGTTTAGAGAAGTTACTTGGCCCATGAGACACATAAGTAGCAAGGCTGAGATTTGAACCCCAGGTCCTCTGACTCTACATCCTACCCTCCTCTCACTGCATTACTATGTCTTTTTCTCTAATGATCCAGGAAGACATACTATACACTTATATATTCTATGAGACATGTTATATGAGAAAAATAAAGAATACTGGTACAACAAATGTTCAATGTATGATCATGTGGTACAGACTGTATTCTGAGGAATTCCAATAGGGTTAGATGTCAGTCTTGAGTTGGACATGTCAGGAAGCATGGTATTGGACTACTGGAGTGAAGAAAGATATGATTTTAGTTTGTGGGGCAGAGTATAGAAAAGTCACTAGGAAGGAAATAAACAGGGTAATTTTGTGCTGGGCAGGTAGGTGATGCCTGGAATCAGGAAAACCTAAGTTAAAACTCAGCTTCAGATTACTACTGTGTGAATCTGGGCAAGTAGCTTAACCCTATTTGCCTTAGTTTCTTCATCTGTAAAATGAGATGGAGAAGGAAATGACAAACCACTCCAGGATCTTTGCCAAGAAAACTCCAAATGGGGTCATGAAGAGTTGGCCATGACTGAATAGCAACATGAATTTTGGTGCGTTTTGGAGTGGGGATCACCACACTCTGAGGAGTTTTTCAAACTCTTTCCCCAGTCTTTTTCTTTACTCTAATGATATCCTCCAATCATCATCATCATCATCATCATAATAATAATAATAATAATAATAATAATAATAATACCAGGTTCTAATCACAAGAAATTAAACCCATGTAGAACTTTCCAGAATAATATGATCCTAATTTGTTCCATGAAAGAAAATGAAATGACAGCCAATTCCCATTAGAACTGATTCTGTGGCTGGTCTGCCTTTAACATAGGAAAGCAAACAGATATTATGGGGGGTTTTTCCCCCCTAATTACTGAGCTGAGTAACATTTTATATGAATATTCCTTTCATATCTAGAGTGGCTTACCTATTTTTTTAAAAGCCTGTAATTCCATTGATGTTGGGAATTCTTAGGAAAGCAATCCCTTCTATCAATGCAGGTCAGCACCAATTGCACAACTTGGGAGTCATAGAGAGGCACTGGTAGTTTAAGAGACTTGATCAGTATCATATAGGTGGTATGGATTAGAAGTGGGACTTGAACCCTAATTCCAAGGCCAGTTCCCTAACCATTTTAGCATATTTTTGACTCTTAGAAGAGACAGACAGACAGAGAGAGAGAGAGAGAGAGGGAGAGGGAGAGAGAAGAATGGAAGGATGGAAGAAGGAAGAGCAGAGAAAAGAAAAAAGAATGAGGGAAGGAAGGAAGAAAAATGGAAGGAAAGAAAGAGAGAAAGAAAGAAGGAAGGAAAATGGAAGAAAGGAAGGAAGATGGAAGTAGAATGGAAAGGAGGAAGAAAGGAAGGAAGATGGACAGAAGGAAGGAAAGAATGAAAGAAGATAGGAGGGAGGGAATGTGGGAGAGAAGGAGGAAAGACTAAAGCAATATATAAAAAAGTAACCCTTAAGAAATAGGCAACAATCAATTATTAAGCATCTACAATATGCCATGGTTTTTTAAAAAAAGCAAGAGATACTTCTTACAAGAAAATCCAATTTATAAGTCATCTAAAAGAGAACTTATGAACAACTATGTATAAAGAAGATCGACAGTTTGTGCTACCTTTTAGTGTGGCTATAGAACAAGCCATGCTGTTAAAAGTATCATCAAAATATTTAAAGCAGGGAGGCAAGGTCATGTAGTTAAATGGCCACTGGACTAAGAAGTCAAGTTCTAGCCATGAGCTGTTATAATGAGTTAGCTGTATGACACAGGGAATTTCCCCTAATATCTCTAAGCCTTAGTTTTCTTATTTGTGAAATTAAGGAATTCAACTAGATGATTTTGGAAGTCCACTTTAGCAATAGAGTCAGTGACTCATTGCAAAATGAGTGGTATGGGCTTCTTAAACTTTTTCCACTCAAGACCCCTTCAACTTTTTTTAAACTGTGAGTTGGGACCCACTGTCATAGCAAGGGAGATTTTCCATCAAAAGGCATAGCTAGTGATAAATCGTCATTGTTTGTTGTAGTTATTTGTCCTTCATTCTGGAAGTGGACTCTGGCATCAGGAAGTTTATACCATGACTTTCAAGTGAGTTGGATTTAAGTGAGAGAGAGAGCTGTACAAAGTCACCAGCCTCACTTTCTCCTCCAGAGCCATCTGGGTCCAGTGGCAAGATATAGATCAGGAGGACTAGACATGGCCCCAGTGCAGTGGAAGACCATGACCTTTTTAAGCTAAGGTCTTTCCCAGGTCTCAGTTTGACTGAGGCAACACTCATTCAGTGATTAAAGCTAGGTAAGAAGTGAGACAAAGAATGGCCTCTTAGACCTAGTTTAAACAAAATCAGTCTGGTTGGGGAAGACCCTCAGTGTTTCTGACCAGAACAGAAATGCTACTTTTCTGCCAATCAGGGCCCATACAATGACCACTAAGTGATACTTGGGCTGTGACATATTATTGGCCAATCAATGAGAATCAAGGTGAATTGGGTTTAAGGCATGGTCCCTAAGAAAGAAATCTAGCCAGTAAAACCCAAGATATCTCCAGAGGTTTCAGAGATCAAGATTTACATCCCTTTGGGAAAAGCGCCTGCAGGTAAGGGTATGGTGTCCTATGTGGATGGAGAGAGAGGAAAGAGGAAAGAAGAGCAAAGGAAAAGAAAAGAATGGAAAAGAAAGGAAGATAGGGAAGAGCTGCTTTGCCCAACTGGAACTGGCCAGATGGATCCCCAGTGGACCACCCCATGTTACTCACAGGCTGTTGCTTATCCTTCCTTCTCAAAGAGGACCATCACATCAGGAAGCTGATGCCATGACTTGCAAGTGAGTTAAATTTAAATGAGGGAAGGCTGTGCAAAGTCACCAGTCTCACTTTCTCCTCTGGAGCCATCTGGCTTTACTGGCAAGATATAAATTAAGATGACTGGAGATGGCCCCCAGTGGCAAATCAAGTATCCTCTGAAGACCAAAATCTACATGGAATCAACAGTGATTTCTGCCTAAGAGGGCTGGCCACTGAGGTATAATTCCTACTTAATAAAAAAAAAAAGCCAAACTTAATAATTTGAACAGTAAGACAAATAAACCCAGTTTGGCTCTGTTTATACTCTCTTCACTTTAGGATAGAACTTGTAATCAAAAAAGGGGCAGAAAGGGTTTGGAATAGTGAATAATAAGCACACTAACACACACTCCTCTCATGCACACACTGTTAGCATGCACAGGTGAGTGAATTTGTGTGGTAAATGTGAATGTTGTTTGAATTATCTGGATAATTGTGACTGTTCAGACCTAATCTAAAATACTCATTATTCTATTTCCTTTACAATAAATGGAGAGGTTAAATACCTTGTCTGTATTCACCAAGTGAATTGGGAGGAGATCTGGGAAATCCAGATTTCTAGTCCCCAGATCCAACTCGTAGACAGTGTTTCCACTTAATTAGTTAAATTGATTGAAAACTTAATTACACATACATCTTAGAGAAATGGGAGGTATGATAATCACATATGCAATGCTTTAGGGAGGATGTAAAACAAAGGCCAAATTTATGATAGCCAAAGGAGGGCCAATAGCTAGGGGGAAAAATCTCTGTCATCTTAGCCACTTCTCCATTTATGGTGTTCCTATAAGAAGAAGCCCAATTTTTAATTTAGAGCTGAAGTTTCCTGCAATAATGTATGGAATAATGGAATTTAAAACTCATTTGAAAGCATGTGGCCACAGGTTGGAGCATGAGAGGATGGGATGCACATGATCCATAGTGATAAGTAATAATCAGCTTACAGAACATTGTATTTCCTTTAACTTGGACTGAATCTGCCAGAAAAGTTGATGTGAGATTCTGGCCTTGGAAGTGTCTGACAAGGAGGAAAAAAAAACAACAATACACCTAGAAGCCTTTAAGGGAGACTGAACAATTAGTTCATCTTAAGATAAATTTGTGCTACTATTAGTTTAATAATCAGTGGGAGTGGGCAGCTAGGTGGTGCAGTGGATAGACCTCTGGCCCTGGAGTCAAGAGGACTTGAGTTCAAATCCAGCCTTAGACTCTTGTGACCCTACAAGTCACTTAACTCTGATTGCTTTAAAAAAACATAATGGGAAAGGAAAGTTAGAAAGTTTTCACAGAATCTCAGATTTTGGGAGTTGGAATGGAACTCCATAGTCATCTCATCCAATATTTTTCTTCTACCTCTCTTATTTGACTTTTAAAATCCTTCTTGAGCTCTTCCAAGAAGGTTTTTTGGGTTTCAGACCAGTTCATATTCCCTTTTGAGATTCCAGATGTGGGTTTGTTGATAATGCTGTCCTCTTTAAAATTTCTGCCTTGATCTTCACTGTTCCCCCAATAAGAATCTGTCATACATTTATTTTTGCTCATGGGTGTTTGCTTATTTCCTGGCCTTTAAAAAGACGGAGCTCTCCTGCTGGGGAGAAGGGGGCACTGACCCAGGTGTCTTGTGTTGGGAGCCTTGGGTCTGGTCACTGGCTTTGTGTGCTGGGGCCTCTGATGCTGGCAGTTGAAGGCTGTAGGATTCTGGCAGCTTACCTGGTGTTGGACTTGAATCAGTAACAATGGAACTCTAGGGGTAGGATTGGGTAGTCTGGCCCCTGGAGGTTGCCTGCTCACCAGTGCCTTTCCTTTTCACTTTCTGTGGCTCCTTTCAGATGGATGTTTTGTTGCTGGGTGATGTTTCTCTTCCTGGGGCTTTCCAACTTTGGAACTGGGCTTCCCAGAGTTTTGCTGAGTTACTGGGAGAACACCATGGCAAGTGGTGGTTTTCTGAGCCAGTAAGGTTCCCCTGCCCGTACTGAAGGACTTGGGGGTCCTGGTGTTGGTGGTTGCCTGCTTCACCACCTGGGGTTCAGGATCTCCCTGTGGTATGCTGAAGTGGGGATTTCAGTTAGCTTGCTGGGATGTTTCCTGTTCTGTACTGCTCCCCCTCCCCAGGGCAAGAGGGGCCTTTCCTGTTAATCCCTTAAGCTTCCTGGGCTACTGGACTGCTGCACCCCATCTTTCTGCTGTTTCAGCTGTTCCAGGGCTTTTCCTGGGGTGATATTTTCTGGGCTTTCACAGGTTAATAAGGGATGGTGAGAGCAACTTACTTCTTATTCCACCATCATGGCTCCTGAAGTGGAACCCATTTTATTCAATGTTGAAATGAAAGAAATCCCCAACCTGACAAGTTGTCCTCCAAGTAAGGGAATCCTCAACCTCTCTAGAAAGTCCATTCCACCTTCTAGTTAGTTCTGCTAGTTCTAAATGGTTAGAAAAGTGGTTTTTTGTTTTTTTGTTTGTTTTCCCCAAAGGCCAATCTAAAAGGACTTCTTATCAATTTCTTTCTTTTGCGGCTGGTTCCCTCTAGGACCAAACAAAACAAGGGGATTCCTTCACTCACGTGATGGTTCAACAAATACTTGGAGAAAGCTGTTATGTTTTCCAAGTCTTCTTTTGTTGTTTTTTTTTTTCCAGACTAGTTCTTTTGACTATTCCTCATACTGTGTGAACTTAAGGACTTTCATTGTCAGGATTTCCCTTCTCTGGATTATCTCTACCTTATCACTATCCTTAAACCTGAACAGAACTCATACCTGAACACAATTCTCTAGTTTTATAATTCAGAAAATAATTTTCTAAGGAAAAAATAAATTTCTTGTAATTACACAGTTAAAACAAAATACTGCATCCCCACAGTAAAATACACTTTTTGTTTTTGTCTTTGTGTCTGCGGCACTTGGCGCAGTGAAGTAGGGGCTCAATATTAGTGCAATTGAATTTAGAATTCAGACCCTCTATCCCTCATTTCTTTGGCCATATTAACATTGCTGTTTGATGTCTATGGGCTTCTCTACCTATTCATCTCGATTCAATTCAAATCAAGTTATTTCTCCTCTCCTCAAGAAAGCCCTATAGCCAATGGCAGTTACTTGAAAGTATTCAAGAATTTCTATTCATTTTGCTATGTTCAGTCATACTGCTTTGCATGTATAATATTATAATATATAATATCATATTATCATACATTATATTATTATAATATAATATTGAATATTTATTATTACACAATATAATACATTATATATTATATGTGATAATATATAATATGTATTATCATATGCTATATATAACATAATTGCTTATTAATAGTGTATGTTAATGTTAATTGTATACTGATTTTAATATACATTTTGATTGTATATTAATGAGTAATATATTGTATGAACATATATTATATAACTATAAATCTATAGATTTGGTTTAGATCATTGTTTTATCTTGGGTCATTCAAAAGTCTTCACCATTGTCCAATTCTAATATGATATTGATATTTTATGGAGGTGAATTTTCTGAACATAGAAACTCATGAAAATGATGATGTGACCTGCATGGCAGAGGGAACATTCATAGGGCTAAAATAGGGAAAACTTAAAATATTGTGGCATTTATTTAAAAGATACAGATAAGTTGATTAGCCACTCCAATTTTCCACCAAAGGAAACTGCAAAAAATATTAATAAAAATTTAACTAAAAGGTAAACATAATTTTGGTTGTGGCCTACCATGCAAACTCTATCTCATCAAATTCACAGAACAGAGAGTGCCAACAGAACACATCAAAGAATTTAAAATTGTGTTGGCCAATGTTATAATCACTTGAATGCATTCACTTCTCAGATGAAGTCTTTGTCCTCAAATGTGGGAAGAAGAAAAAAAAATTATCCTGAACAAATGAAGATTCAACTAGCTTCATACAAGTTATCAATTCAAACAGTAACAATCTGGACAGCTAATGCCACATACTGACTGTAAGTTATTTTTGCAGTCACTGAGCTATCATGCTTTATTTATTACAGGTGTTAAATGTATAAATTTAGATGTGTATTTGACCCTTGTAGTTATTTGGTTATGTCAAAATAATGTGGTCTGTAAGCAACCAAATTAACTTCTATAATATATTATCATTATAACATATTCCATACCATGGATTGTAGTGAAAAATTCAGCTACAACTGAATATGGTACTTCCTGAAGGCAAGGAAATAAACTATGCACTCTCCTAAGATCCATCGGTATTGGATAGAACACTAGGCTTGGAGTCAGGTAAAATTTGGGTTCAAAATCCACTTCAGTCACTTACTGTTTGGGCCTGGGCAACTCACTTAACTTCTCTGTCCCTCAGTTTCCTTATCTGTAAAATAATGAGGTTGGACTTGAAGGTCTCTAAGATCCCTTCCGGTTGTAAATCTATGAACCCGTGAAGTCATTTGGATTGGTTGACTTTATTCTAGGACAGCTAGGTGGCACAGTACCAAGTCTGGTATCAGGAAGACCTAAGTTCAAATCTGGCCTCAGACTAGATGTAAGACCCTGGACAAGTTACTTAACCCTATTTACCTCAGTTTCTTCATCTGTAAAAATGAGCTGAAGAAAGAGATAAAACATTTAGTATCTCTGCAAAGAAAACCCCAAATTGGGTCACAAAGGGTGGGAAACAACTGAACAAGAACCAAACAAGCTTTATTCTTTTCACTTCTCTCTCTTTTAACAATTTTTATACCAACATACTATAAAACATTTTACTATTCATGTTATCTCATTTCGTTTTTCTCTCATAATAAAGCTTTTAACATTATCTCTAATTTATTTTTAAAGGTGGGACATTAGAAGTATCTTGTTTTGCACATCCTTATTCTTAAACATGCTCTTCTTTTAAATTTTTGACATTTCTGTGTGTGTCGTGCTTTGTGTGCATAAAATTTGTTTTCTCAACTCACTGAAAACCAATAGAAGTAAATATCAGAATTTCTTATTCAAACTCTACAGTTAGACTATTTTGAGATTTTAAAAAAGGGTAGATGTGTTTAAGGATTTTTCACTACAATCAATGGCATAAAATATATTCTAATGATAATATATTATGGAAAGCTATTTATTTTCTTATAGACTTCACATCATGTTGACATAACCAAAGGTCTGTGGGGATCAATTACAGTCTTAAATAGCTACACCTATGAAGAATAAGGCATGCCATCTCAGTGACTGGAAAGAGCACATATGCATTATTGGCAGCCCAGATAGTTAGTGGTTGAATTAATCATTGGTATGAAGCTATTTGAATCCTAATGCTTTCAAGATAACCATTTTTTTCTTCCCATAATAAAAATAAACTGAAGAAAGTTTCCAGAGACATAGATTAAAAAATAAATAAATACCAAGAACTCAGATAAACCATTGAAATGGCAGATTTCAGGTAAGCAGGGACAATATTTTATGATGGTGAGAATGTTAGCCAAGGAACTAAGAGACTCAGATTTTCTTCCTTGTCTTGCTACTTTTAGCCTACTTTCTTTACAGGAATATGTTTAAAACAAAAGGAACTTAAATGTGAATGAATATAGAGATATAGTATCTATCTATCTATCTATCTATCTATCTATCTATCTAATCTGTTTAAAGGACTCTAGTAATATTTACTGTTGTTATAATCTTATATACTTATATATATATATACTTATAAACTTATTTGTTCTCCAACAAAGGGACATAAAGATTAGAATGACATTAAGAACTAACTGTAAGAAGAGAAAATATGACTGTCTAGGCTAACATAAGACCAGAGCTTCAGGGTGGGCCTTTCTCCTCTGCTGAACCATGGAATGCAATATTTAATAAACATTGCTGGGTTTACAAGAAGCAAACATTTCCAAATGTTAGTTTGGTCCAGCATTGTGTTTTTTTTCCAGCCAGGATTGACTATTTGAGATGCAATGTGGCTTACTGGAACCAGGAATACTTGGGTTTAAGTTCCAATGATTATGGAGACAAATCTGTTAATTTCTTTCAGCCTCAGTTTGCTCATCTGTATAATGGAGAAAATAATAGTGGCTACCTCGCTGTGTTGTAAAAAAAATGAAATAATGTATGTAAAGTACATTGTATATTTTAAAGCATTGTAAAATTAAAAAAACCCTATCATTATTACATATTGTTATTGTGTGACCTTGTAAGTCATTCCCTATGTGACTGTCTCTGATTCCAAGATGTAGAGAAAGTTTACATGTACACCAGTTGGAGAAATTCCTTACCAGGAGCTTCTCATACCAATGAAATAATGGACTCAGATTTTATTTTTTCAATGTCTATTTTCAAGGATAAGGCATACTGAGGATCGGAATCACTCAGTCTTATCTTGGGGTGAGGATGGGAGACTCTTTCAATATTGCACATATGAGCTTTGCAAACACAACTAGAAGTATTTAAAAATTAAACAAAATAAAATACAGAATTAGTGTAGATAAATTAGGAGAATTCCACTTAGACTCATAAGTGCTGTTTTTTTCTGTAAAAAGGTTTGTAGGGGCAACTAGGTGGTGCAGTGGATAGAGCACTGGCCCTGGATTCAGGAGGACCTGAGTTCAAATCCAACCTTAGACAGATAGCACTTACTAGCTTAACCCCATTGCCTAGCAAAAAAAAAAGGGG